>NW_014558781.1:0-1050 GCF_001313825.1 Dinoponera quadriceps
GCAAAAATTTGCATCGTTCTAGCATATACAAAAATATTGTAGGAAGCGGTTATTTTAAGAGCGTATGATAGGGCGTAGGAAATGTGAGCGGTGTCAAAGCGAAGCGAGAATCAAAACAAATAAAAGCGAATCTTTTTTATTATCGAATTTGTTATCGAGCGCTTGAATCGAGCCATGAACGCGAGACAAAGCAGAGTCGGTTGACAACAAGCGAACCGAGCAGACGCATCCCTGTAATAAGAAATATATTCTTTTCACCATCTGATTCCTCTAAAATATTTAACCGCCCTTTCCATATCATACCTTTATTAACATCTCATAATTGGGGGCTCGTTCGGCATACCGAAAGAAAGTTTGCGAGTTTATTCAGAGCGCGAGTTTATTCAATGAATAAACTCTATGAATCAGTGGTGAGGAGACGACGACGAATACGGTTGCGAGGAGACGACGACGAAGAAGATGGCAAGGAGACGACGACGAAGACAGTTGCAAGGAGACGACAACAAGGACTAGTACGAAACGACAACAACGAAAATAATTGTGAAACCTGAGCGCCGAAAGCACGCTGAGTTTCCAAAAATACGCGCATATTAACCAGTTTAAGGCGATAATCATGCCGTGACTGGAAGGATATATTTTGGCGGAATTGAGAGAGAGAGTGAGGGCTCTAAGGTTATCGACGACGGGAGCAAAAGTCGAGTTTATTGCTCGCATTAAAGAAGCTGACTCTTCTTACGAGACAACAGAATACGACAATAGAGAAGATTCTCAGTGCGAAGATAGCCTACATGAACGAAAAGTCGAGATGTACCGACGCGAAAAAGAATTGTCCATGCCTGAGCTCGAACTCGCCCGACGTGAGATCGCGATGTTACGTGTTAACGCAGGCGCAGTCAACTAAGCGAGCGCGATAAACAATATCAACGACAACGCTGTAGCGATACCGACCATAAATAAACGAATGAATTTAACGGCGATTGCGGATCTAATGACCGAATTTGGTGTTTTCGTTGATTATGATACGTGGGAGAGGCAGATCAAATCGATAAT
>NW_014558782.1:0-747 GCF_001313825.1 Dinoponera quadriceps
GTGTGTATTTCGAGGAGTGAAGTGGGATTGGATTGAAATGATTAAAAGTTATGGTTAAATATGGAATAGAAATTTACGATTTAGATGAATCAACTGTAATGAATAGTACTTGCGTTCGTTAATCGTAGTGTACCTTTTTTATGGGATCTTGGAATGCCGAGAGAAATAGTTCACTTGAGATATCCCGACTTGCACAACGAGTTGTTTGACAGCAGAACGCGAAGTGATAAACGTGATATAGAGACGTTACAGAAATCGACAAAAAAGTCGTCTGGTAAATAGGTGAGAGGGGCTTATATTGGGAAAATTTTTGTGGGTAGCGGATGACGAGCGCCAATGAGAGGAGTTTTTGTGTAAACTGGAAACGGATATGGAAGATTAGGGAACGGATAAGATCAGGGACGCGTTGAGAAACTCATGACGCATTTGGTGGCGTATAATCACATTTTTATGATAGCCCTCACCCAAATCNACCTATCTCCTTATAAAAAAAAGGAATTTGTTGTTCCCACCGTTCCCAGAATGTAACAAAACTAAACGCCTTACGTGAAGGCGGAAAGGATGACAGCTGCATTGGGAGATACTTGGCGCGTTTAACGGCGAGCCATCGTAATCTTATCCTTTTTACAATAGCGCTTGCCCGAAATCTGTCCGCTTCCCAATTATATAAAAAAAAGTAGAATTCGTAATTCCCGACGTACCCAGGACGTAACACCTTCAGCCTTAGACAAATGTTGGGGCGCCAAT
>NW_014558782.1:765-1050 GCF_001313825.1 Dinoponera quadriceps
TGTATTACGTTCAATACTTAAATTCTACTTATATAGTGGAATAATATTAGGTGGTAAACTTAGTTCCTGCGGTTTTTTTGTTTAAAAAACTCATTTATTTCGACAACAAAAGCAAAAAATATTAGGTGAACAACTTTGCTCCCGCAGTTTCTCTATAGATGGCTTTAGTGGAACTTAGTGGTCAAAATAAATAGATCATATACGTCACACAATTCACTTGGGCATCTGTCAACATAACCTAATAGTTACATTAGTCGATTTGTATCTGTACCATAAAGTTATCGT
>NW_014558782.1:1239-1512 GCF_001313825.1 Dinoponera quadriceps
TGGAAGAGGAAAGATTTTTGAAGATGCTGATTTGGAGGCATTACTTGATGAAGACTCGTGTCAAACTCAGAAAGAACTGGCACAATCATTGGAAGTGACTCAACAAGCCATTTTGAAGCGCATCAAAGTCATGGGAATGATTCAAAAGCAAGGATATTGGGTGCCGTACGAATTGAAGCCAAAAGATGTAGAACGACGTTTGTTTGCTTGTAAACAGCTGCTTAAAAGGCAAAGACGAAAAAGATTTCTGCATCGCATTGTGACTGGAGATGA
>NW_014558783.1:0-1861 GCF_001313825.1 Dinoponera quadriceps
AGTCGGAAGTGCGGCAACAACTTTCCACGGTTGCCACGGGAATTTCCGAAAATACGGGGAGACCCGGCGAATTACATTATTCGTTCTCCAGCGGAAAGGCCTCCCAGGTCCCGCAAATATTCCAACGGCGATACCGCCCGGCCCTTATTTTCACTCTTTCTTTCTTTCTCTCCCTTCCTCCCCTTCCCATCCTTCGCCCTCCCTGTCGTTAATCCTGCTCGGATCTACATGCGGATGGATCCCCGCATGCCCTTGTTCCCAGGGGCCGGCCCAAGAGAAATTATGAACGAGATGAGGACCGTGGAAAAGAGACCGAATCCTTGTTTCCGACCGCGCGCGCACAGCGTAACAACGGTAATAATAGATGAGAGGGTGAACGAGGCGGAGGGGTGTGTGTTATTATTTCTGAAACTTCCCCCGAAACTTCTCTTGCTTTAACGTTATTGCGGATCCGTTCGTTGGGAGAAAAATAATATACTAACGTGTCGAAGGTCAACCGCCGACACGTGTCTGACTTCCTCAACTCGGTAGGCCAAACGCTTTACACTTTCCCCCTTTTTTTCCTTCCTTTCATTTCTTTCACCGGGGTCGGGGCAAAAATTGGTTATCGATCCCGCGGTTTGTTTCGCGCGGAAGGAGACATTCTGTAGCCGCGGCGACAATTTTCCTCGACGTCTGCGAAATTTCCAAGAGTAATAAGCTTCTCCAGACGTTTGTCGTTCGTGCGCCATGAGCGGNATTAAGTTGTCAGAAGCGTACGTAGAGAACGGAGGGGCGAAATGTTGGGGGGAGGGGGTGGAAAGTGGCTAAGGGTAGACAACGGCATTAGAAAATAAGGTTTCCGCGAGCGAAAACCGTAGGCGGAAATTGTGTCTGGGACGCGCTGCTTTTTCCGGCTATCGTTTCCTTCCCACCCACCCCCCTCCTTCATTCGAATCTCGGCCGGGGGCCGAGGAATAAATATCGCGGTGGCGCGCGCGCGCAAGTTGGAAATGAAAAAGGTGAGGCTGACAGCTACGAGAGTTTCTGTTTTCCATTATAAGCGCTTAAAGTTACGACTGCAGTTGCGGTTATTGCTTCGCGAGGTAATATTGTGGGGTTTGCTTACGACTCCGGCTTACTGGAAGCGAAAGAGTGAAAGAGGAAGAGCGAACCGGCGGGAGAGGATCGGGGGAGGAGGAGGCAGACTCGCCTAGCTCGCCGGAGATACTCCCGATATCTCTTTATTCGAAAAACGGATGCGATATCTCTTTGCCCGAGAAACGACCCGCCGCGACGGCTCTTTATTCGCGTAACGTATGTTGCGTCCCTTTATGTATTCGAGAAACGGATACGGGAGGTGAACCGAAGATAAAGACCGAGGAGAAGCGTCCGAGAAGAATCCTATCCCACCATGGTCTAATCCAACTTCAAAGTGCTTGAAAGTACATACGTCTCTATCCTTCCACGTTGATTTGCACGATTGTAAGATAACAGATTGCAAGGAGCCCAGCCGTACAGACGTCNAAGCCCAGCCGTACAGACGTCAGTCATTAGACGCGAGTGTTTCAAAGGACTGTGTAAGATAGCCGTGAAGTGTGCTGCAAGACGTAAGCAGTAAGCTAATTGACTAATTGAATTCTTACAGTCCGAGAATAATCGACAGCGGTTGGTCAATTAGCTCACTGTTTACGTCTTATTCGATACCTGGCGGTTATTGCGGACGGTTCTCAAGAGATCTTCTTCTTTCCGCGCAAGTCTCGCGTATACTTTCTGCTTCGATTTAATTTGCATTTTATATGAGAAGGAAAATTCTTGATTTTGCTGTAAATGTCTCGATTCTGCGCGATGTTCAGAAAAACGGTGAAATTCAGCGAATATC
>NW_014558784.1:0-1173 GCF_001313825.1 Dinoponera quadriceps
ATGCGCGCATCCTCTCCTTCTCCGCCAATTTCTCTTTTGTGAATTGTCCCACATGTTCTTCGGTGTGGGCCGGCCTTCCTTGTTTGTGCCTTTTCGCTTTCTGCCGAATGGGGTGTTCAGTTTTGTGGGGAGGTTCTTCCCCACCCAAGCCACCGACTTCCATTGGTTCAGCACTTCTCTTACGCGAGCTTCCGTGCTAGCAGGCTAGCGAAGAGCTGCGACTCCTTGTGACGCGCATACTGGCATCTTCGGACATTTCAGGCTCTGAGTCACAGTAGTCCGAGAGAGTGGACGACCTGTCGGAGGAGGAGTTCGGCTCCTCCCCCGAGTCATCAATCATCACCCCCCTCCTCACTCTGTGCCTATTCTTTTCTCTGTTCTTCTGCGTCTTTGCCCGGGTTCGTTCTCTTTTTCTTGTCATCCGGGATTCTTCCCCTTCCTTCTGGCTACGTTGTTCCTTGGAGCAACGTGGGCCAGGCTTACTGGGTCCTGCCTTGGTGGTATTTGCTCCCCCTTGTTTGTAGTTATCCATAATGTTCTTGGGATCCTCCGGATCACCTCCCCCTCGCAGGCGCAGAGGGAAGGTCTTCGCAGGGGCATTATTCCGTAGGAGGCCTGGGGGCACCTCCTACTTGGCCCGTCGTATGATGACGACGGCGAGAGGACCGGGACAATATCCTCCACATCGTCGGCTCCTGAGGCTCCGAAACCACTGGGGCAGTAATAGACTTCCTTAGTTGTCGTCATGTCCATATTTGAAGGAAAATGAGGACTCTTTGTTCGGCAGTCCACAGCTCCTAGGCCGGTCGTCTTTACGGGACTATCGAGTCCAACCCACCCGTCACCCCCCCGAGTAGACCACGTGAAGACAAAATCTTCGAGTGCCTCTCGAGTTTTCTTGAAAACCTCTGTTGCGCTGGAAAGCGAAAAGGAGGTCTTCGCAGACGCAGTATTTCCCCTGGAGCCTGCGGTGCACACCCGAGTTTGCCTGTTGTTTGATAACGACGTGGCAGGAGCAAGGACACTACTCCTATCCGCGCCGACCCCTGGAGCTTCGAAACCCCTGGAGTGGTAGGTGTGCTGTTTGCTTTCGTCCATTATTATATTTCCATTGTTGGGGATCTTATTTCGGCGACCACCGCATCCTAGAACGATTGCCATCACCCGGTTTAA
>NW_014558785.1:0-454 GCF_001313825.1 Dinoponera quadriceps
CCGTTGTGTTATTTTGAATTCAACTTTCCGCTCTCAGGAGACTCTTGTTCAAGTGCGCACACTAACTCTTTCATCTTTTAAATGTTGTATCTTTTACAATGACTTTTCTTATCAATTTACCACTATTATTAATCCATCCGAGAACCAAATTATATTAATAATAAACTGTTTTATTCAAAATGCCCTAAATTTAATCAAGTTGTTAAAACTATTTATTCATCTCCTTTCTATTACTTAAATCTAAATTCCCCTCTCAACACACTCATATAGTCTTATCCCAGATAAAGAGATTAAGTTCTTTGACCTAAATATAGAACCACCTAACGTACGTTCTGTGATCGGAGTAAATGGGCCTCTCCGGACCTTGATCTGATCTGCAGACCTACCAGTACGTTAGGACTCACCAGTGTGCGAGTAAACAATTTTGTTGCGTTTGTCCTCTTATAGGACATAA
>NW_014558786.1:0-325 GCF_001313825.1 Dinoponera quadriceps
GACTTTGTATTGGCAGTATGCATTTTTTTCGTTCGAAAATGTCGAGTTTTGTACCGAGTAAGCGTCATTTGCGGGAAGTTTTGATTTATTTCTTTCATTTAAAGAAATCTGCTGCTGAGGCGCATCGGTCGGTTGTAGAAGTTTACGGTGATGCTGCTTTAAGTGAGAGAAGTTGTCGTGAGTGGTTTCAAAAGTTTAAAAACGGCGAGTTTGACGTGGAAGATAAAGAACGTGAAGGAAGGCCAGTAAAGTTTGAAGACGCTGAGTTAGAGGCATTATTGGACCAAGACTCATGCCAAACACAAGAGCAGCTCGCAGAAAACTT
>NW_014558787.1:0-604 GCF_001313825.1 Dinoponera quadriceps
CGAATCTTTGCCGGCGGTGCCCGAGGCGCCTCCGAGCCCGCCGCTCCACCGCCGGCCTTTCCCGGCGCGGTCCCGCGGGTTCGGGCTCCGTCGTCCTCAGCGCGACCTCGGCCCGCCGGCCCTACCGCCGTAGACGGGTCGAAGAGGTAGCCCCGGTGGTGTCGGCAGCGGCCCCTCGGCGGTCATCTCAGAGCGGAGGGCGGCGGGGNAGAGCGGAGGGCGGCGGGGTCCTTCTTTTGGCGGTCGGCGCTCCGTTCTCTTCTCGCCGCCCCTTGAAGCGGAGTGTACACGCGGTCGGGGCGCGGGGCTCGCCTCTACCGCTACCGCGCGCCCGCGGCGCGCGATCTTCGCCAACTCAATAAAAAAAACAAACTACAAAAGAAAAGACTAATAATCTTAAGTCGGCGCGCTCCTATGATCACGCCATACGCCTTGCGATAGGGCTTTCCCCCTTGGGACGGTCGCTCCGAGCCGCCACGTCACAACTCTTCCCTCCCCGGAGAGGACCGAGGAATCCTTGGTCCACGGGATGACCCTGGCCGCCCAGCCGCATTACTTTCTACGGCCGCCCTTCAAGGCGGCCGGTACTCAAAAGAAGATGAAG
>NW_014558788.1:0-324 GCF_001313825.1 Dinoponera quadriceps
TAGGACGATTAATTTATTTTAATGGAACAACACGTAATTGATAAATTAAAATAGTCAATAATTATTACCTCAAATATAAATAGTTTTAAACACAAGCGGACACACAATCTAAAGTTGATATTGTTCTCCAATTAATACGTGAAAAATACATCCATCAAGAACACACCGTAATTCAACTCGACGTTTCTGATTGGTCCTTTGCTCTCTCTAGGGATCTTTCAATTGACAAATCATATTTAGCCTAATATCGTGTTTTTCACAAAAGTTTTACCTTAATCAATCATTCGGATTCAATCACATCTTATTCCAATGCAGCTTATTAGC
>NW_014558789.1:0-417 GCF_001313825.1 Dinoponera quadriceps
TCGGGCAACCCAATAGAATAATTTTTAAAATAAAACTCTTTTTCATAAGCAGTTTTGTTATTTAATAGCCAGACCTCGTGCACCGTCCAATGGAAAGATAATTAGTGCGCCTGCAAGCACGCAGCTGAGACGGCGAATACCCCGTCTCGGTTCCTCGGCGAAGAATGTCGGGATCCGGAGTCACCGGCGAACGTATCGCTCTGGCTGACTCCGGTAGAATCGGCCTCGATGCCTCCGCCGGTCGGTTTTTATATCCGATCGCGGCCGCTTGTTTGTTGACATGCACGCGACCACACTTCTGGTGGAAGCGCGTCACGTGCGTGTCGTGTAGTTTAGTGTGACGCAAAACGCCGATGAGCGACTCGACGGATGGTCGTTCGGGTCGCGGGGAGGGCAACTGTGCAAATGCGCCGTTAC
>NW_014558790.1:0-2034 GCF_001313825.1 Dinoponera quadriceps
TCGCTTGTATCATATAACTTATCTTGTAGCATATATCACCGTTTCGTGCAGTCAGCTATAAGATACCTTTTTTACCACTTTACTAAGGCGGATATGCCCTCTCAAATCCCGGCCCTCTAAAGGTTAAGGTGCCATTTCATGTAGCGAAGAAAAGCCAATATATTATCCCCGCTCCACCGCAAATCGGCGTTGAAAAACTGTCGCTATTCACCTGCTTCCTTTTCAGGGAGCATGCCTTCATTGACTTTTCTAGCCACTAGAGAGGAAAGACGTTAGCTTTCTAATTATTTTGCATATAAACATTACGTAAATAATTAAAAAAGAAGAACGACAGTGTTATTTGGAGAAAACGATAAGTATCATTAATTAATAATAATTAATTAATTAATTAATAAAGTATCAGTAACATTAAAACGGTAAGTATCATTAACTACGTTGACTACATATACAGCATGTTTCGTACATTTGCTCGTGTGCAGATAGGAGTTAAACTAATAGAAAAGGTAGACACCATTTTGCAAAATTCGCAATAGTTAACGAGGAATTCATTATTTTACCTGAGCTAATGAGCGTATGAAAAGCGGTAGGCCAAATATATAGAAAGAAAAATGTTTTCGATCAGCATGTTATCATGATACCTGCGAATCGCAGCTCGTTGCATTCCTCCGCCTCTATAATTATGAGAACGATCGCTGCGGTTCCATTTAATGTTGGCAACGATCATTAAGTAGAACCGCGGTGATTATTCTGTCTTTTCTTAACATTCAAGAAAAACAAGGATAAAGTGATATTCGCGATCGTCATGAACGTTAAGTAGAACGCACGCTTTGTGCTGCACGCCGTTTACTACGTCACTTTTCCATGCGCGTATTGTGTAGTCGAAACAGTAGGTCTGTTTCACTACACCACTGAACTAGTGCAATAAGTCGAAGCGAGACAAGTATATGTTTTCTCACTCAACTTATTTCACTAGTTCAGCAGTGCAGCGAAAACGAACATACCTAGTGACACATTTCATTTCGGCGTTAATCGGCACATGGGTACGTTATACGCATCTTTAGTATATCACGCGTCGCAGTATTTCATAGCTATTGGCGGAGCATTGGCGGAATGCAGCGAGCCGCAATTCGCAGGTCTCACGATAGCATGCCGGCCGAAGCCATCTTTCTTTCTATATGTTCAGCCTACCACTTCTCGTACGCTAATTAGCTCAAACAGAATAATTAATTCTTCGTTAACTATTGTGAATTTTGCATAATAGTGTCTACTTTTCCTGTCAGTTTAACTCCTTCTATCTACATACGAGCGGATGTACGAAACATACCAAACACCCTCTGTGTGCGTGCGTGTGTGCGCGCGCGCGCGCGCGCGCGTGTGTGTGTGTGTGTCAAAAGGCTATTTTGACTATACCTAAAAGGTACCGTATTTTACTACATACGTTAAAGTACATTGACTCTTTGATGTGTACATTGTGACCGGATGTCACTAACTGAGTAGAAAAAACGATGTTTAACCATCCAGGCCCCGCCGAACCTTTAGAAGTGAACTTCCCCAAGGATCCCATTGCCCGTCGCCAGGACGTTTTTGAGAGTTTCGCCTAAACTCTAGGCCCGGGAAGCTGGACCGGCCAAGTCCCCCCAGATATGCCGTGTTACAGTTGGTGCACGAGGGGGTTTCCCTCCCCGACAGCATTGTCGTCCCCAAAGAGAATGTCCGAGCCACAGGACGTCCGTCACAGACACACGGTATGGAAAAGAGGGAAGGCACGAGAAATGAAGCACGTTTCTTGGAACGCGAAAGACTAAACTCTGTTTATTATATAAAAAAAATAAAAATTTACCAGCACGACAGATGCTTTTAAGATTAACAATATACATACGAGGTCTGTTCAAAAAGTATCGCGAATTTTGAATTTCCGCGGGTTACGTATATTCGATTTTCGATTTTTTTGTGGCGTTATGTTGGTACTCATGTCCCTCACTTATGCCGACAAGTTCGGCCATTTTGAATATTCAGTTTATCTTTGACAGCTGT
>NW_014558790.1:2150-2352 GCF_001313825.1 Dinoponera quadriceps
TGACTGTGGCATATGGTGAAGCTACCTTGGACCGAAGCAATGTTTATCGGTGGTACAAAATGTTTTCAGAGGGCCGAGAAGATGTGAACGACGAAGAGCATGCCGCCCGAGAGAGACGCCCGAGCACGTCAACAACAGACGAAACATTGATGAAGTGAAGAAAATAGTATTGGCCAATCGTCGAATCACCGTTAGAGAAGTT
>NW_014558790.1:2518-6576 GCF_001313825.1 Dinoponera quadriceps
TGTGACTTTTCTTGTTCCCGAAACTGAAGAGGCACATGAAAGGACGACGCTACGCTACGATTGAGGAGATAAAGACGGCATCGAAGGAGGAGCTGAACAAGATCACAAAAAATGATTTTTTGAAGTGCTTCGAGGATTGGAAAAAACGTTGGCACAAGTGTATAATATCTGATGGGGATTACTTTGATGGAGACAAAATAGATATTCATGAATAAATACGAGGGCAGTCCGATAAGTACTTAGCCAACAAAAGAAAAACGAAAATTTTGGAAAAGTGGCGATATATTTCTCAACATTCTCCTTTTAGCTCGATACACTTGACCCAGCGATGCTCCAACTTCTTTAACCCATCTGAAAAATACGTTTTCTCGAAGTCTGCAAAGTAGGCCTCCGTGGCGGCGATGACCTCCTCATTCGGCCAAATTGGTCGAATTGGACTACGAACTGCTGCCCCATCCACCGTATTCTCCAGATTTGGCCCCGTGCAACTTTTTTTTGTTTTCAAACTTGAAAAAGTCACTCGCCGGGCAGAAATTTGAGTCGAATGAAGAGGTCATCGCCGCCACGAAGGCCTTTGTAGACTTCGAGAAAACGTATTTTTCAGATGGGTTAAAGAAGTTGGAGCANGCTAAAAGGAGACTATGTTGAGAAATAAATCGCCACTTTTCCAAAATTTTTGTTTTTCTTTTGTAGGCTAAGTACTTATTGGACTTCCCTCGTAAATAATTTTTGAAAAAACACAAAATTCGCGATACTTTTTGAACAGACCTCGTATATATATATTACAAATACTCTAAGGAACAACGCAATGAATAAAAGAAAATATATAAGGAATGCCTTAATTAAGATACTAGGATAAACGCATTTAGAAACTACGGAATAGCTATAGGTATGTTTGAATATCCGTATGCAAGTAATATTTACAATACAAGAAAACGATTAACTGTCCTGAAATAAAAAAAAAACCAAACAATTACGACTTGAATCTTACTCGTAGAAACACTGTTCCTAGAAGACGGAATTTTTTTCGCGAACCGACGCGATGATAAAGGAAATACCCGCTACGCAGTTTTTGTCTGCGTCCTTCTGAATACCGCCCTATTGCGAAGCAGGACTTTCGCCATAACGAATCGAGACACGATCGGACACGCACGACGCTACGACGCAGTAGGTGTCGTTTATTGTACCCGGGTGGTCCTCAGATTTCGGCCTTCGTTGTCGCGATCCGCGTTTGAGCCTCCTACCGGGTATCTCTGTTCTTCGACGAGGGGTCCCGATTTCCCGGAAAGTTAGAAGGGGGAACTATGGTGATTTTTTTTTTTTATACCACTTACCATCGCCAGGCGACTGGTCGTTTTCCCGCGTCTCCCTGGGCCTCCATCGGGGCTTTGCACCAGGACGTCTCCGCCGGCTTTCCTCTCAAGCAGCAACCTTTTCAGGGTTCCCCTTTCCGTTCGTCCCTGCGTAATTCTTTGCTCTTCTCTATTTGCATCTTCTCTCATCCCGCGCTCGCTTGCAACTGCCTGCCTTTCCCTCTTCTTTGATTTCAAAACGCTCTCCCCCTTCCGCGACGCTTTCCGATTCGCTGGCGGCCCCCCGCCAATCATAATCGCCCCTCGCATTCGTGTTGGTTTTAGTCTGCGATATCACTTACCGGGGGTTTTCTTTTACTTTTATTCTGGTTTTTTAAAAAACTTTTTACCTTTTTTCAAGCCATCTTTATGAAAATAATTAATTCTGTGATATGACACTAAATTCTTTTTCCCTAGAACTATTAAGGCTGTTCTTGTTAAATAAAATGAACTTTTTCTGTAAATGAACTTAGTAAACTTCTTGATTTTGTTTTCATTCTTTCGGTGGCCTTCCTCTTCTGTTCAGCCGCTCTCCTCTCCGCGGCTGAACCTCGGGTTGCAACATTACTTATGTTTTCTTTAATATAACTTAAGAATACGTATGTGTAACCATTTTATAAAGATAGTGTAGTACTGTGATTGATCAAATGTATATATATAACTAAAATATTTCATTTAGTTAGTATGACGGCACTTTATTTAAACGATTATTTTAATCGTTTATATACTATTTTATACGAACGATTATTTGAATCGAATATACAATAAAAAAAAAATATTTAGAAAGATAAAAACCAAACAATTTCTTGAAACATTATGCCTGAAGTGAAATATGCTGTATATTGGGTATTGCAAGTTAAAAGTACATACGTATATCGTTTTTATATCGTTTTTATATCGTTTTTAGGTACATACATTATCTGAGTAGTAACATAAACGTTTACAAAATCTTCTAACACATACGTGAGCATAAAATTATTGTTTTTTTAGTAAAAACCCTTACACATAAAAAATTTTTAGCTGTAACCATAAATCCATTACAAAATTGACCAATTGACAATTGATTATTCTCCTTGCGGTCGAAAAATAATTGACTATGATTGGTTAATTTTCTTATAGAATTACAGTTGCGACTAAAAATTTGTTACATGCAAAGACCTTAAGTATAAAAATTGATCGATTAGGGCGTTAATGATTCCATTACAAATCACAAGATTCTAATAGCAATGACAATAATGTTGAACATTCGCTTAAAAAATCTTAGGATTAAAAAATCTTAGGATCGTAAATGGATGTTATTAATATTTGACGAGATTCAGACAATGAACAAAATTTTATCTCCTCCTACAATCAATATTAATACAATATTAATATTGACAATATTAATATTTATAGCATTACATTAATTATATTATACATATATTAATAGCATTAGATTACATTCACCGGTGCTTATTCCCCGCGGAATAAGTACTTTTCTAATCCTTTCTAAAGAATTTAGAATTTATTAAACTTATTTTAATGATATCATTTATTTCCATCTTTCTGTAAATATAATTATATAGTGGTAAATATTATTATATAGTGGTAGAACTTATTAGATTAAGTATAATAAGTACATATAATTTAAAATGAAAAATTATAAAAAATTTTTTAATAATTGAAAAGAAATGTGATGATATTTCACTTCCTACTGATAACAATCTTCTTAAAATAACTCACAGCTACAAATTATGTCTGTTCAGTGTTGATGATTCTGTTACAAGATTCTGTTACAAGATTCGGATAGCGAAGACAACAATAGTGATCTCGCTCTGAAATGAAACCCATATATTGTAATTAGATTAGTAATTATTTAGTTTAGTTCCATCAGCACAAATATCAATGAAGTTACGTTTGTTCGACGCGTTTTTGCATGAAACGAAAGAATCTAGAAAAAAAGCATCGCTCTGCTTTGAAACGAGATATTAATCGTTAAAGTTATCGACTTGACAGGTTAGGAATCATGTCATATCCATGATATATAACGACGTAAGCATGTTCTGTGGCCACATTAAATAATTACCATGAATATAAGTATTAAATCTTCGCCTTATTAAAGTGAATGTGATGAGTTTATTTCATACTAAAATTAAAACAATGAAGATTAGCAAAGGCCCTTATGCAAGGTATGTTGTTAACTTATAATTTACTTATTTAAAATATTGTTATCTGAATTTATGATTCATCACTTTTTTTTTCTATTTAGCAGATATACCTTGCGCAGGGATCTGTGCTAATTTTGAGTTTATACTAAAACTGAAATACTAAAGATTAGCAGAGACCCCTGCGCAAGGTATATCTGCTAAATAGAAACATATAAATACAAAAATTAATGAATTATAAATTCAGATAACAATATTTAAAATATAACAATATATAATTATAAATTCAGATAACAATATTTAAAATATTGTTATCTGAATTTATAATTCATTAATTTTTGTATTTATTTGTTTCTATATAATAGAATAACAATATATTGGTAATACAAATAAGTTTCCGCCGTTTTTTTTTATAAAAATTATCAATTTATTGTAAAAAAAATATACGTTACATTTTATTCAAAATATTGTCCGTCACTAGCTACTACTTTTTGCCATCTTTCTGGCAGCATTCGGATGCCACGTCCAAAAAACTCTTCATCTTTTGAGACTACCCATGAAT
>NW_014558791.1:0-929 GCF_001313825.1 Dinoponera quadriceps
AAAAGTATCTAAACTTTATTTTTAAAAATCAATATTACAATTCAATCATAAAAATTCTGATAGTCTCCTTCAAAGTAGCTCCTATTGCTTGTAACACACATATGCCAGCGTTTGATACAGACCTGGAAACATCGCTCATACGCGGCAAACGATATGGCCTTCAGTTCTTGCAACGATTTTTCTTTGATGTCCTCAGTCAATTTGAAACGCTGTCTATGAAGTGGTATTTTTAGTAGGGGGAATAGGAAAAAGTAGCAGGGGTCCATGTCTGGTGCATGCGATGCTTGCAGAAAAACATTCATTGAATTTTTGTCAGAAATTCATGCACAAGTGTTGAGTTATGCGATAGTGCGATAGTTGTGATACAAAATACACGAGTTGGTTTCCTACAATTCCAGCCGTTTTTTACGTNTGTATTACTTCATGCAAATGCCTCATGACAGACAAGTAGTATTCTCGATTCACTTTTTGACCAGTTGGAAGGAATTCCTGGTTCACAACAATACGATGAAAACCGTGAGCATAACTTTGACTTTTGACTGTGGCGAGCTCTCTTCGGTTTTGCTTCATTTTTCAAACGCCATTCCGGTGATTATTGCTTTGTTTTGACGTCGTATTAGTAAACCCATTTTCGTCACGAATTATGATCCGTTTAATATATGTGCTGTCTATGGATACCATGGAAATAATCTCAGACGACACCAACACTCGACTCTCTTTTTGGAGAAAATTCAGGTTATGCGGAATCAAGCGCGATGCGACCGGTTTTATGTACAGTATATTATACAAAATGTGCAGGCACAATTCAAATAATATTCCAACTTTATCTGCTATCTCTCACACAGTCAATCGATTTTCGAGTACCAATTTTTTCACTTTATCAAGGTGAGCGTCATCCGTTGACGTTGTTGGTCTTCCATAGCGTGGGT
>NW_014558792.1:0-13462 GCF_001313825.1 Dinoponera quadriceps
AGATTTTGCTGTGTATTTGGTGGGATTGGCATGGAATTATCTACTATGAACTGCTCCCCTACGACCAAACTCTTAATTCAGACCTGTACTGTCAACAATTGGACCGTCTGAAAGAAGCAATCGCCGAGAAGCGGCCAGCTTTGGCCAATAGGAGAGGAATTGTGTTCCATCAGGATAACGCCAGGCCACACTCATCGATAGTGACTCGCCAGAAGCTCCGGGAGCTTGGTTGGGAGGTTCTTTTGCATCNTACCACCTGTTCCTGTCTATGGCGAATTTTTTTGCTGGTGAAAAATTCGCCTCAAGAGAAGCTTGTAAAAATCGACTTTCCCAGTTTTTTGCCAATAGGGACGAGGGTTTCTATGAGAGAGGCATAATGAAATTACCTTCGAAATGGCAACAAGTTATCGAACAAAACTGTGCATATTTGACCTAAATCGGATCATTGTAACTATGTTAAATAAAGCTTCCAATTTGATACAAAAATAATGGATTACTTTTTACTAGGCCTTATATTGTTATTGCAATGTCTTATTACACTCGATGAAAGAATCCCGTAGCGGAACCGTAGGTTCGCGTGTCTTCAACGGTAGAATTCTATCTTATTGCGGACTTATCGTGTATATGTAACATTTCTTTCGCGTCTATTGAGCGTATCTTTTGTGTCTCTGCAGTGTCTATTTCGCGTCTTTGTAACGTCTTTTTTCGTATCTCATAGGCACTTTTATGCTTTTTTTCGCGCTTCTTTCGCGAAATATTGACGTACCTCCTGCGAATATTTCGCGGTTGTTACGTGGATATTTAGGAATTTTGGAATTTTGCATTCGTTTACGTAACTCAGGGAGTTGCGAACGATTAAATATTCTCGCGTTCGGTTTATGTCGTCTTCCTCGTCGGCTGAATACTTTTGGTTTATCGCGTCTTGTTGCGTATTTCGCGTTTTCGTCTCGTATTAGCATTCTCGTGAAATTGTATTACTTTTGCATAAATCTTGCGTCCGACATTCGACGATGCACGAGCCATTCGACCTTGTCCGTGTCGCGCTGGAGTACTTTGTTGTCACGTCCGTTTTCTATTGCAGAGTACAAAATCCATTATGTAGCGTAAGAGCCACCGTCGTCATGGCGCTCCTTAATAATTTAATGTTGCGCTTTTGGTGTAATTCGCTTTTTTTGTCTCTTGCGCATTTTTGGTATAAGCGATTGTGAATTTAGTTACTTTTATCTGTGTATGAATGATCGCTCAAGAACGGGGTTCTCAAAACTCTATCGCTGTTCTGATTACTTCTTATTTTTATTTTATATCCGTCTACTTGTTAATTTGATTTCAGTATCGAATAAATATTATTGTTTGTTCTCAATAACGATTCGCATATCCTTACACCTTTTTTTATATGTTATGTCTATCCTCTCTGCTCGGAAACATGCGATCTATCGCCCAAACTGCAGATCCCGCTTTTCTTCGTTCGAAAGTTTGAGTTAGTCTTGCCCACAGCAAAATAATTTGGGAAAAGTTCTCGCTATAATTCGAACTTTCAGTGACGCTAAAAGCATCTAGCTCCCAACTTTGGTCACTCAATTTGCTCTCTTGCGTTTCTCGCGTTTAGTTGTCGTTGTTTCGAAGTGATTTATAGCGTCCTCTTATAGGAACAAGACGCTCTTTCCCCGTCCGCTTGGCCCTTTCATTATCGGGTCACGAGCTAACGTTCGGTCGGTGCGCAATCCTCGCGCGCACGTGAAATTCTTTGGTCGACGTTCTCGCTTATTAACACGGACGGTGTAGAGTTAATCTGAGGCATATCGCCACGCATTGTCGATCTGTCTGGATCGAGGTTGAAGATCTTTGGTTTGACGTCTGCGGAGGACGTGGTAAAGTTCGCTGAGATTCTTTCGAGCGCCCTCATGGACGCCTGTAAGGAGGCAATGCCGAAGAAAAGACAATTTAGAAAGCCCAACCCGTGGTGGACCATAAAATCTGATGATTAAAAAAAAATCGTCTATAGTGAGAGACGGGCATACCAACAGGAAAGTGAGAGCCGACCCGCTTCGCTAAACTGCATGTCTATCGTTCTTCTTTGCGAGGGTACACCAGAGTTGAGGAAAGCAAAACTCGAGAGCTGGCGGAAATTTGCCACGGGGCAACTCGGAGCCCTGGAGATTTGTTTATAAGCATCAGGGTGGCAGACTTCGGGTTGGCAAAGTGCTGAGCACTCTCCGTGGCGGAAATTCTTCGACCGTCATCCTAGAGGAGACCGTTGCTCGCCTTCTCGACATGCACATGCCAGATGACCGGGAGAACAAGGACACGCTGCAGCAGCGTGAAGTCAGAGATATTGCATACAATGCGCCTGACATTGCCAATAACCCTCTTCACGGATGCAGAAGTCGCAGCATTTTTTAGATCTCTGGCTATCAAAAAAGCGCCAGGGCTAAATCTCATCAAGGTCTTAGTGCTGAAGGCCGCCTATAGGACAGTCCCTGGTAAATTTGTCAGGTTCTTCAATAGGTGCCTTCAGTGGATCGTCTTTTTCCTTATCTGGAAGGAGGGCTTACTCAAAATTTTCCTGAAGGGCGAGGACCAGGAGGACGTAGAGGACCCCAAATCCTATAGGCCAATTTGTTTCCTCTCCGTGGTAAGAAATCTTTCGAGAACCTTTTTTTGAAGCGACTCAGCCGTCACTTTCGCCGGAGAAGATCTCCAATCGGCAGTTTGGCTTCACAACCGGAAAGTCGACGGAGGACGTTGTCGTGGAATAGCGACGGATGATCTCTGTCTCTGAGAAGAGATACATCATTGCGCTGTTCTTTGACATCTCGGGCGCATTTGACAATGTCTGGTGGCCCCTTGTACTATCAATAATTAAAAATACCAATTGTCCCCTCTTTATTTTTAAGTTACTAGTCGACTACTTCCGGGATAGAAAAGTCTGTCTCTCCTTCGGAGACGTAACGATCTCGAAACAGGCCGTTAGGGGTTGCTCGCAGGCTCGGTGTTAGGTCCAACATATTGGAGCGTGATGTTCGATGGCATTTTTAGAGCGTTGGAAACTAGGGTAGGCGATATATTTTTAATGTACGCGGACGATCTTTTCGTGGTAGTAAGCGGTAATTTCCGCAGTTCAAGCGCAGGAGGTAGTCGACCAAATAGGGAAATGGTGCAGTTTTGCCAAACTTCTGCTTTTGTCGCGCAGGACTGAAGCAATTGTCCTCAGGAGCGACCTGATCAAAAGGGCTCCAATAGGCAGACGGGTGGAGCACATCCCGACAGGAAGCGGAAAACGATTAGGGCTAAGAAGGCAGACCTCGCAAGTAGGCCACCGACAATCCGTCAAGTGAATTCTGAAATTCAATTCAAGGTATATGTTCAAGGTATACGTTTAAGTTATAAGTTCAAGGTGTACGAGGTACTTAGCATTCAGATAATGAAATGGGTATCTTCACCCATTGCAAGTATCTCAGCGACAAGGTCGGGTCGTTCTTCAGTAAGCTAGGAAGGCAGGCGAGATGTCAGTGGGGCCTGCGTTTCAGGGCGCTCTTTGCCATCTACCGAGGTGTGTTTGCACTGACGGTGGCATACTCTGTCGCCGGGTGGACCGACCTGTTTGCCGAAGCTGATTTAAAAGTCCTTAGGTCTCTGCAGCGCTTAGTGCTCATTTCGGTGACTGCCACGTATCGCACGGCATCGACTGAGTCGCTCTGCGTGGCTGCGGACGCGGTTCCCGTCGACATCCTCTTCGCGGCATACCAAACGCGATTTAAAGTTAGGAAAAAAAGAGACGCCAGGGTAGGAGATAGGATTGTTCCCAATACAGGAAGCAAAATGGAGGCGTTAAGCCTCGTGAGGTTTGCGGCAACGGAGATGTGGAAGGACAGATGTTTTTTATCTGTCAAGGATTACATCACTCGTACCTTCATCGATGATGTTGGGACTAGGGTTGGTGCGTCCTGGGTCAAACCCGACCATTACGTCACACAAATGATCACCGGACATGGCGACTTCCAGAGACGCCTCGCGGATCTTGGACACGCAGACGGTGGGATGTGTGCTTGCGGAGACGGCAAGGACACCGCGATACATCACTTCCTCAATTCCAAGATTTTTGAACCGCAGAGAGAGGCTCTGCGGAAATATGTTCCAGTCAGGGCTTGGGAATGGTTGGAGGCAACACCCTTCTTGGTGTTGTCTCCAGAGGTTTCTTCCGTCTTTGCCGACTTCCGCAGGGAGACCCTTTGGCTGAAGGGCTGTTAGAGTTCTAGAACAACTAGGCCAAGGGATATCGGAGACTTCGGTTATGGGAGTGTGGCCTTGTAAGCTTCGCGAGATCACCACACGTCCGGGTTGTTTACACGTTTCTAGCTGGGTTATTTGGTAGGAATTAGTTTTTTTTGGTAGAGTCCCACCCGTTATGCAATGGCTGGCGAACAGGATCTTGATTCCTTGCATCCAGTCACATCTTTTTCACTTAGAATACCTCATCCTAATTTTTGTCCAAATATATATTAAGTCAATAGGGTCAGAGCGTGTGTCTAGAATTGGGACACAAATGGGCAGGCCTTCCCGTGGTCCCCGTGGGCGTAGCACATGTGCAGGCCACGTAGCAGCTAGTGCTATACCGTAACCCCGCGCGCGGTTGGAGAGTTAGAAGGCGCGTATGGGTCACGGTCGAACTGCTTGTCCTGCGAAGTACGCCCGCAGGCGCTGCTGGATTTTTCCATCGTCCGCTTTCTTGTCAGTCGTTGCCAAAGCTGGAAAGATAAAATAGATGATTGGTAGCGAATAGCTGAACAGCTGAGGTCGCATGTCGTGGCACGTTATGCGTGGGAGGACTAATTCTAATGTCCGGATCGTCCGCGACTTGGGCCGCAGACTCCGCGTGCGAGAGGAGAAAGGCATCCGCGGGCCGCCGAGTGTATCGGCTCAGCTCGCGAAGCTTAAGCGTCTAATTGAGACGCTACGTGAAGAGAATCGCGCTGTGAGACCCACCCTCGATTCTCCTACCTTTGAGGGGAAGGAGGGCCATTGAATGTCGGCCCTAGTTAGTAGTGTCGGCTCCCTCAGCGTGAGGTTCCTCGCGCTACAGGGGGCTCTTCAGGCGGCTCATCAGGTCTCAGAGAGGATGAACTTCGTCTCCAAGCCTCCAGTGAGATCAGTCTCCACCGTAACATCGTCCGTTAAAAGGGCGATCTCTCGCTCAAGGAATGGAAGTGGACCTGCCGACGTCGAGTCGAGATCCGCGACTCGCTAGGCGGTGTTTACAGACAGCTGAGACTTCCTTACAGGCATCTCGGTCAATGGAGGGAGACGGCGGGGATAGGCGACAGGCCACGCCGCAGGTGAAATTTGAAGCGTCTGTACAGACGCTTCGGACGATGGAGAGAAGGGCGGAGGAGAGGAAGCGCGCTATAGCGCCACCTCCCTCCGCCCCTACAACGGCGGATGCTCTGGTAGCCCATCAGGTCCTTCCGGGGCATCTGTCGGAGGGAAAAAGAGAGAACGGAAGAAGGCAAATAAGTGCGTGACAGCCCGGGAAAGGGTTATATCCCGCAAACCGCTGAGAGTCACGACCTTTGACCACCGATTCTTGTCCAACAGACATTGGTATGAGGCGGGTGACGCCATCCTCCGAGAGGGATTGGCACCTGTCTCCAAGTCGGCAAGAAAGAAGTTGTGGATATAGGGGAGATTCCTCCCCATGTGTTCCCAACCCGAGAAGGCCAATGACAGTTCCAGGCAGAAGGAAGCCCGACAAATCCGCGCCTGTCGACATCACATGCAGACACAAGCGCGGATGTAGTGATTTTATGGTGCACGCCCAGGCATACGTCGATCTCAAGGAGTTCGACATCCCGGGCGTGTGTTTTCGGCGGGGCATCACGGGATCCCTCCTGATGGAGGTCCTCAATCCCGGCGGCAAAGAGAAGGCGGACCGCCTCTCGGAGCGATTGTGCGAGGAATTGAAGACCGTCGTGTACTGGGGTGCGACGGTTGGTCGTCCAACAAGCAGGCAAGCCGGCAGCGACTCCCTCCGCATACCGGCCGATATGTTTACTGGACGAGGTGGGCAAGATACTTTAACCGCATTTCCGTGGCCGCCTCGTCCGTCACATATCAGGGGGTAATTCCGAACTGTCCAACGGACAGTTTGGATTCCGCAAGGGACGATCCACAATGAATGCTACTTTCCATGTTATGTCCTTCGTGGAATGTGAGCGGGAGAAAGGGAGGATAATAATGGTGATATCACTTGATATCATCAACGCCTTTAACACCCTGGGACCAGGTAGAAGCGACACTTCGATATTTTCGGATGCCGCAATACCTAGTCCTAACAATACGGGACTACTTCCGCGCCCGAAAACTGGGGTTCGTCAAGCAAGACGAACTCCAGTGCGTTCAAGAGGGAGATGCGATGCGGGATCCCACAGGGCTCGGTATTGGGCCCACTGCAATGGAACCTCGCGTATGATTGCATATTCTGCAATGCCTTCTTTCTCGGCGCGCACATTATTTGCTATGCAAACGATAAATTTGTACTCGCTGGGGGAGACACCTGAGAAGACGCGCAGGCCTGTGCCAATATGGCGGTTGGCTGCGCCATACGTTCCATTCGGCACTCAGGGTGGCTTCCCAAAAAACTGAGATCATCTGTTTTCACGATGGTTCTCATGGGGAACCCTCACCGACGTCCACGTGGACGGGACCCACGTCGAGGTGCGGCCCAGAATGAAATACCTGAGCCTCATTCTGGATGGCTCCTAAGGGTTCGTGCCTCACTTTGAGGAATCAACCCCCAGGATGGACGGGGCGGTCACCGCACTAGGTGGTCTGCCCAACATCGGCGGTCCAAAGGCTAAGGTCAGGTAACTGTATACAAATGTAGTATACAATATGACCCTGTACGGGGCCCCGGTCGGGGCGAATAAGGCGATGGCCAATCGCCGCATCAAATCAATGATGCGGCGGTTTTAGAGATAAATGGCTACCCGCCATTGCTCGATGTCACCATACTATGTCCCAAGCGGCCTCCACGGTCCTCGCGGGAAACATCCCCGCGGAGCTCCTTGCTCAGATATACGCTGAAACGTATAAGCGCATCAAGGAATTCCGCGGGAACAACGGCGCTGGCTTCACCGCGCGGGCCGTGATCTTGGCGAGGAAGCAAGGACAAAGAGCGATCTTCCGTTGGAAATTCCAGGTGGGGGATTCCCGGACGCCGGGCCGAAAGGCCGTCGAAGTTATCCGACTTTGTCTACAGAAATGAGTAGACAATGCTCGAGGCGGGTTGTCATTCCGACTGACGCAGGTGCTCACCGGACATGGTTGTTTCGATGATTAATTGTGCTAGATTGGACAGAAACGCACGGCATGCTGCCACCACTATGCAGCAGACCGAGACTCTGTGCAACACTCGCTAGCCAAGTATCCAGCGTAGGCTGACTAGCACAGAATCCTGGTCTCAGTGGTGGGAGCTGATCTGTCGCTCCTGACCATAGTTCGCGCAATGGTCGGGAGCGAACAGAAGTGGAAGGTGGTGTCCTTCTTCTGCAAGCAAGTAATGCTGCAGAAGGAGGATGCCGAAAGTGTACGAAGGGTGGAGGTAGATAGTAAGGTGGAGTCTACCCCCTCTGACCGTGATAAGGAGGAGGACGGCGGCGGCGGTGGAGAGAGGTCAAGGAGGAGATGAACCCTACCAGGCCTCCACCGCCGCTAAACTCACGCCCACTAAAAAGGGATGGGGCAAGACCCTGCTGGAAGCGGACAGAAACACAAGTCCGCCTCCTGAGTTATGCGAGCCGATAGATTGAGAGGACCCCAACGTGGACGAACGGAATGGGTTCCCGCTCTGGGACGGAGAGTTGTAAAACTTCGCCCCGAGATTATAACGGGACCCTGCGGGGGGGCTAGACAATTCCGGCTCTCCCGCGGGACGATGTTATTGGAGGCATGGACACATTTGAAGTCCCCGCCTCCGTCGGAAGGGATGGGTCTTCGGTCCGGGGCAGAGTTTATTGGCAGTACTCCATCCCGGGCAATAAAACGGGGTAGTGTGGGAAATAGGGTGGTCCGTAACTCCTCCCACCCTCTCATACATATGAATAAGCGGACGGAGGTCCGCGGAACTATGACCGCGGACCTCCAGCCGCAGGAAGGATCGGGGCGCAGCAGGGTGCCTAGTGCAGCACCCTACCGCTGGTGGAAAGACCGGGGCGCAAAAATATATGGTCAGAATGGTCTTGTGGCGCGTGGAGTGGGGCCGGAAGATTGCTGCACGCGATATCCGGCCCCTCCCACTTTGCTCCAACTAAGGGCCAAGTGGCTGCGCAGACGCAGAATCCCCGTGGTACTAATGAGTGCTAGTACACCACACACACACCCCCGAGAGCCTCCCCGGGTTCTCGCGGGATGCATAAAGCATTTTCCCCGGGTAAAAAAGATAAAAAAATTAGGTTAGGTTTTCGGCTCCACCGTGGGGGCTCCACGGATGACGCTTGACGTGGTGGTGGAGCGTAAGGTTCGATGACTCCCTTGTTACGGGAACACTCTAGAGGCGCTCCGTAGATAGAGAGGACTAAGAGTGCCCCACCCCCCAGATGGGCCGTGACCTTCTGGGAGTGTATGAATGTGTGTGGGAATGTGCGCTGACTAGATGAGGTACGATCGAGCGGCGGGGGATATTCCCCGTAGACTAGGCGAGGGGGAATAGGACCCCGTCCCCCTGTCCGCGGTGTGGTCGCATGCGGCGGTACCGTGGGCGTCGGGCGCACGTGTGAAGGATTACTTAGACGGTATTTCCTCATACCCGGTGTCCGATAGGGTAAATTCGGCAACATCTAGCCCGAGATTTGGGTAAGCGGCCACTCGATAAGAATGACGTAAAACCTGTAGCATCATTTATGGCGCGGGCCTATTCCGTTTTACTTTTTCATAGAGTCATTTGGTTAGGATAGAGTTAGCTACCTGACAAACCGCTTCTCGACTTCCTAATCCTCCAATAGGGCTGATCTTTACCGGGGGAAGTACCCCACCGTTGGTGGGGGTTCCATGATGGGCGAACCCGATAAAATAAATTCACTTAACATGGCTGATCACAACAAACCAAGCAAGGATGTAGGGAGGGAGTAGAGAAAAGGGGCCGGCAAGGTCATCAATCTCAGGGAAAGGTTGCGTTCCACGTCGGATGCTCCAATCGCCGCTGTTCGGGTGGACGACAACGAGGGATCGGATGCGTCGCTGGTAAAAGGAATGCGCAAGCGAGCTGGTGAGGTGGCGACGGGGTTTCGGGCGCCGCCCAAAGTGGGGCCAAGGTCAGCCAAAGCGAAAGCCGACGCAAGGAACATCGGTGGAGGAGCGCGGAAGTCGTTGTCGCCGGAGAAGGACGACGAAGCCGAAAGGGCGAGGGTTTTCAGCCTGACCCCAAGCGGCAAACGCAAGGTCACGCGATCCTCGTCTGTAGGGGGGACTGTGAGACATCTGGTCGCGCGGTTCTCGTCCCCGCAGACTAATGTTGAGAGAAAGCCGGTGACCCCGACACAGAGGGGGATGCGGAGAAGCCGCGCGGTCCGCGAGCGATCCGACCAAAACCCAGGCGGTGCTCCGGAAGCCGGATGAGGAGTCCGGCGAGGACCTATACGCGTCGGACGGCAGTGAGCGGTCGGCGGTGTCGACGACCTCGGCATGGAAGTTGGCCGCCAAGACTAAAAAGGCCTACGTAAAAGAGATGGAGAAGCGAAGGGGGCCTGGTAGGCCGCTGATCACCGGCCAATACTGTGGCCCGGCCAAGGCCAAGCGGAAGCTCCTTGACACTCAGTAGAGCGAATTGGACTTTTGCTTGGCCGAGAAAATGGTGGGAAAACTACCTCTGCCGCCTTCCCAAGTAGGGGGAAGAAATTCTTGGAGACGTGCCGACCGCCAAATTGGTGGCGTCGGTGGCGGATGCTCTGGAGAGCATCGAGAAAGTCTCCAAGGTGCTGAAGAGCACGATGGCAAAGTCCCTCAGGCAGGCGTGCACAGTGGTCCGGATCATCGCAGAGGGGCTGAGCCTCCGCACGTATAAGAGGGGCAAGCAAGTGAAGGGAGAAACGCCGGCGGAGGTAGCGACGCTGGGGGCACAATTGGCCAAAGCGGAGGAGGAAATTGTGGTCCTCAAGGCGGAGGTTCAGGCGGTCAGGGAGGTGAGGGTGATGACACCCCTGCCCTCTCCGCTTCCGCAGAGGAAGAGGAGGGTAGTCCCGTTCTCCCCGCGCCGCCTCGAGCCGGTTGAGGAGGGTAATGGCATGGGAGCTGCCCACGGACCTGGTGGAGGAGTTGGCTCTTTCGACGGTGAACGAAGGGAAAGAGGTCGCCCTGCGGAAGGAGTAGGAAATGGAAGTTCTGTTTTAGCGGGTTCCACCTCCTACCTAAAGGAGAAGTTGGGGGCCACGAGAGCCGAACTGCTCCAGGCGGCCTGGGGCCCTGGGGGTGCGCCGTTGGACGGCGCGGGGGCAGATGGGAGACCGAAAGCGCTCCCTGTCTCCGCTGCCGCTTGGCGGGGCTCCCCGGAAGTGTCTGTGGAGGGTTCGAGAAGAAGGGAGTCGCGGAGGGTAAGCGCGGGGGCGGAAACTAGAGGCAAGAAGGCTCAGGTTCCGCTCCCACCGGCTAATGGAGAGGGGAGGCAGATCCCTCCTCCCTCCCCTTTACGGGAGAGGGAGAGAGACGCAGTGGGGGAGGCCCTTCCACCCAAGTCGGAGGTGGTGGGGAGGAAGAGACGTGTACCCCCGGCCTCCGCGCGCCACGCCCCTCCAGGGAGGAGGCGAAGGTGCGGGGCGCGGCGGGGGTGGGACCCACCTCCTCCACCCCGAAAGAGGCGAAGAGTTCCTGCGACGGCGGCGGTAACGATTACCTGCCCGGCAAGAGAATATGAGTGTATGACCAGGGAGGCGAGATCTAAGATAGACCTCTCAGGAGAAGAACTCTTATCGAGGCCCTCAATTATGAGATTGCCGGCCCGGGGGGAGGCCAAGGCGGACGCCCTTGCGGCCCGTCTCACGGTGGTCTTCGCGGGAAGGAAAGGGATGAGTGTAGCCAGGCTCCGAAAACTGACGGAAATTTGGGTGGCCGGAATCGATGATGCCAGTACGGTGGAGGGGATGGTCGCGGCGGTGGCAGAAGTGGAGGAATGCCCCAGGCGGGCGATATCAGGAAAGGCCCTGGAGATCCCTAAAGTTCGCTGTCCTGTCGCGGCGGCCAATAGGGTGGCCGCGGCCGGCAAGATTCGGGTAGGGTGTGTATGGGCGATGACCTCCTTGCTGTAGGAGCGTCCCCTGCAATGTTACAGATGCTTGCAGGGGGACACGTGCGTACTTAGTGCACCGCCGCGGTCGACCGGATTGACCGGTGCTACCGGTGCGAAGGGGACGGGCACGTGGCGCGGACGTGTGTTCTGCCGCCGCGTTGCCCGGTCTGCTCCAACTTGGGGCACTCGGCAGATCACCGCGCTGGCGGTGCGGCCTGCGCGGCGGGGACAAAGAGGGTGGTGGGCCGATCCGGGACAGTCTCCCCCTCAGATAAGGGGACACAAAAGGAAGAAAGCCTCCGGGAAGGGGTAGTTCGCTCCGGGCTCCGAGGAGCAGCAACAGGAGGGGCAGCCAAGGCGTGGGCATCGCCAGGCCCCCACTGGGGAAGGGGAGTGGTCGGGCCCTTCACATGTTACCGAAGCACTGGTGAAAAGAAGGAGAAGGGGGGTAGCAGGCGAGAAGGACGCCGAGCTCGCTAAGAGCAATGGTGAATAGAACTCCCCGCCTGCTTCAGGCCAACCTCAACCACGCCCGCCGTGCGCAGGAAGTATTCCTGCATAGCATGGCGAAGCGTGGTTGCGGGTTGGGAGTAATGGCCGAGCCGTGGTGGGTCCCGCCGGACGACCCTAATTTGGTTCGTTCGGGAGACAGGAGGGACCTGGTGGCCGCCACGTAAAGGGAGCGGGCACCCTCTCCCCGCCCTGCTCCGTGCTGGAGACGGGAGAGCTCCACGTAGCGGTCAAGTGGGGCCGTGTTGCGCTCGTGGGGATATATATCTCCCCAGCCAGCAGCATGACCTTGGGAGAGGCCAAGAGGGTTCTGGAGAAGGTTGCGGGGGCCGTGAGAAGGTGTCTCCCCGGCCCCGTACTCGTGGCCGGGGATTTTAACGCATGGTCCGGAATGTGGGGGTCCCGGCGTGAAGACCGTAGAGGCTGGTCCGCGATTGGGCAGCAGGTTTGGGTCTCTGCCTCCTCAATGAGGGGGCAGGGGGGGGGCTGAGCACCTATGTGCGGTGGCAGGGAGAATCTATAGTAGACCTCACGTGGGCCACTCCCCCTGCCGCCCGCCTGGTAGTGGAATTGGGGGTGCTGGACGCGGAAACCGCTAGTGATCATCTCCACATCGAGGTAGCCGTGTCCAGTGTCCTCCGAAACGAGTACCAGGTGCGGAAGTCCGCAGGGGGGAGGAAGTGGGCGGTGTCCCAACTTGACCGGGACATGTTTCGGGCCGCCATAGCAGGGTTGCTGTGGCAGACCGACTTCGTGGAAGGGCTTAGCGCGGGGGGTGGGGGGGGGAGGGAGTGGAGTGACTCCCGGACGTGATGCTCGACGCTTATGGGGCGTCTATGCCCCGGGTAATCCCCATGGAGCACAGGAGGGCGCCGCGGTGAATGGCCGAAATCGCATCTTTGCGACTGGCCGCCACCGCGGCGAGACGCCGCTTCTCGCACTGCCGCCGGTGGCATGGTGGTGGGTCTCCTCTTATGCCCCGTGGGGGACCCTGGGGCGTCGGCATGGTGCGACGGGTTGGGGTTTACGGCGGAGGAGGCCATAAGGCGCATTTGGGCGCGTAAGGCCCTCCGCCTGGACGGGATTTCGGGGATCGCCTGGAAGAAGACCACGGGAGATATTGAGGACGCCCGGAGGCAGATATTTACTGAGTGCATCAGGGCGGGACACTTCCCCGATATGTGGAAAGTGGTCCTGCTCTCTAAACCGGGTAGGGGGCGAGACTCGCATTCCGGTCCATTTGTTTGCTGGTCGAGGCGGGTAAGCTCTTCGAACGAATCTTGGTGGGCTGTCTCGTCCAGTATCTATTGGGGCTGGGTAGGGGTGGGCTATTGGAGGACCAGTACGGCTTCCGCGGAAGAAGGTCCACTCTGAATGCGATACTCCGCGTGCGTTCCATCGCTGTGGGGGTGCGTGGTAGACGCCCTTGGGTACTTCCGAATCCCCAACTACTTGGTATTCACCATCGCGGAATACTTTCGCGGCAGGGAGATAGTGCATCGCGATCGCGATGCGGTGTCCCGTGTTAGGGACGTATCGTGCGGGGTTCCGCAGGAATAGGTATTAGGGCCGTACCTGTGGAACCTCGCATTCGATAGGGTGCTGCGACTGGCATTTCCTCCGAAGAGCGCGGTCGTCTGCTAAGCAGACGACACGCTCGTGCTCTCCGGGGGGGGGGGG
>NW_014558792.1:13469-13999 GCF_001313825.1 Dinoponera quadriceps
GGGGGGGGGGGGGCACGTGGGGGGAAGCAGCTTTAGCTGCGACGATGGCGGTAGATCGCGTGGTCCACGCCGTTGAGAACATGGGTCTCCGGGTGTCCCCCGATAAGTCCGAAGCCATGTATTTTCATGGCGGACGGCAGGTTCACCCGGAGACCTGTATCATGGTGGAAGAGACTCCCGTCGAGGTGGGGACCGGTATCAAGTACCTGGGTCTCCACCTTTACGGGAAGTGGGGTTTTGGGGACCCACTTTGAGCAGTTGGCCCCCAGGGTGGCAAGAGCCGCTGCCAGTTTGGGCAGGCTCATGCCCAAACTTGGGGACCCGAACGTGGGAGTTCGCCGGCTCTACGCGAGGACCGTGCAGGCTATGGTCCTGTACGGTGCCCCCGTATGGGCCGGCAGGGCGCTGAAGTCGCGGAAGTTGGAGCAACTCCTGCACGAGGCCCATAGGGCCGTTGTCGTCAGGATAGCCCGTGCATATCGGACAGTGTTCTACGCTGTGGCTACCCTTTTGGCGCCCCCCCCCCCCCC
>NW_014558792.1:14041-24675 GCF_001313825.1 Dinoponera quadriceps
GCCTCCGGAGGCTCTGGGGAGCGGGGATAGCCGTCACCGGGGAAATGGCGAGTACGCCAGCAGGCCCACAGCATAATGCTGGGGGCGTGGCGGAGGCGCCTTGAGGATCAGCAGCACGGGGAGTGGTGGTGCAGGCCTTACTTCCGTATCTGGAGGAGTGTACGGGAAGGAGGATGGCTCCCTCCTTCGACGCGACACAGGTGCTCATGGGCCATGGTTACTTTGGTGAGTACCTGTGTCGCAAAGGGTGCGAGGGCACCCCTTAGTGCCATCCATGCGGGGCAGAGAGAGACACGGCGCAACACTCTCTCGAGCAATGTCCGACTTGGAGGCTTATGCTTCTCGGGTAGACGATACGGTCTTACATTTACCGGCGTTACGTTACCTCGAGTAGCAATATGATGCTCCACCACTGTAGTGTGAGTGAGATGGTCTCCTTCGAGGAATACATCGTTGAAATCCTCACAAATTGCGTGTATTGTTTTTTCTCTTCATCGCTTAATTGTTGTAGGCGTAATTATTGCTTTAATTTTTCTATTCGTGTTTGCATTGTGGTTTTATGTTGCTGTCTTGTATTTATTAGGTTTATCTTTTTCTCATTAGTATGCGGCATATTTTCTAAGGTCACGTACGGGGAGGCTATTTCGACTGCATCTTCCGTAGTATTTATAATGCTCACGTTACAAGTGTAACTTTTTGGTTTTACCAGACAATTTCCTATAAACACTCCGGGTTTTCTTTCTTCAGATATAACGATTTCCATTAAATTTACGTTCGTGGCGGCTTTTATTATTGTTTCGCTTCGGGCAGGTATCTGATGCGTTTGATGGGGTAACAAACCCAATTTGTTCCCTAGAAATGTCAGTTTCCTGCTGTGATAGTCGCAGATCTCGTTATGCGCCTGCAGGAAATCTATTCCTAATATTCCCTCGTACTCGATGGGGAAATCATCTCTTACCACGTAGATTTTATGTTATAGGACTCCCTATTTTTATGGTTGCTCTAAATTTGCCTAGCGTACTCGTTTGGTGTCCGGTTACTCCGGTCAGCGTTACTTTATCTATAATTACGGGAGTTTCCCCTTTTAATGTTCGTACTTTTACAAAACTAATTGACGAGCCGGTATCCAATAAGAGCGGGATTTTTCTTCGTCTGGTCTCGTTTATCGGGAGTATTATTAAGTCTTGTCCTCCGTGTGTTTGCTTTGCCTTCCTTACTTGATTGATTTGGAATTTTTGGGCACTTTGTGTTTTATTTTCTCGTTCTTGCCTCTCGTTTTTGTTTTTGCTTTCATTAGATGGGCCTTTTTGGTTCATTCCTCGCTTGTCTGCCGAGGCGGTATTTGTACTTTGTCGCCCTTCGCGACGGTCGGAGGTTGCAGCGCGTTCGGCCGGCCTTCCATGCAGCTTCCAGCATTCGTCGCGTGCATNTTCGTCTGGTCTCGTTTATCGGGAGTATTATTAAGTCTTGTCCTCCGTGTGTTTGCTTTGCCTTCCTTACTTGATTGATTTGGAATTTTTGGGCACTTTGTGTTTTATTTTCTCGTTCTTGCCTCTCGTTTTTGTTTTTGCTTTCATTAGATGGGCCTTTTTGGTTCATTCCTCGCTTGTCTGCCGAGGCGGTATTTGTACTTTGTCGCCCTTCGCGACGGTCGGAGGTTGCAGCGCGTTCGGCCGGCCTTCCATGCAGCTTCCAGCATTCGTCGCGTGCATGTCCTACCTTTTTACAGTGTATGCAGTATTTTTCCATAGCGTTTACGCGAGGGCGTTCACTGGTTGTTAGTAGGGCAAATCGGTTCGCGTAACGGCTGGTACGACAATCCTTCCCTAGATGTCTTGTTCTGCCGCATTTTTGACACGTCGGCGGTCTAGTGTTTTCTCTAGTACGCTGATATGTCGTCGGGCGATTGTTATAAGGGAATGCAGTTTCCTGTTGATCATAGTGATCCGTTAGTCCTTTCACTCTTTCTTCCTACATAGCTCCGGCGATCGCTTTTGCTAGCGTAGCGGGAGCTCGGGATTGTACTATCGTTTGCAGCTTATCGTTTAACCCGAGTTTATTAATGTTTGAGATTTTATATATTCGTGTATGGCTCTTTTATCCGAAGGGGCGTACAAGGTACCTTCGGTGACTGACTCATATAATTCCGCTGCTAGTCTATCAACTCTCTTTCCGTAGTCTCGCGCGTCTTCTCCGGGCTTTTGCCGTAAAAAATTAAATTTGCGTTGTAGCCGCGTAGTTGACCTTTTTCTCGAATATCATGCCTCTAGTATTTCTTTTAATTGTCGATAAGTTGTTACTTCTCTGTTTTCCATTTCTGTCATGGCCAATCCCTTCAATTTCGTGCAGGTTATTGCCATAGTTAACGCGATTTCTTCTGAGGAGTGTATCAAAGCGTAGGCGTAATTGCAGGCGCGTAAGAATTCCTTGAGACTCTCTTCACTGGAGCTATCGAAAGTCAGTATCAAGTCCCTAACATCTTTTATTCGTTGTCTATTAGTGTCAGTTATAAATGAATTCAACGCGTGATTGTCTTCTGAAAAGGGGTCTTGTGTCGGTATGCGGTCGTACATTCTGTCTCCGTTCCAGAGCCCCGTTGCAGTGGGCCTTTGTACGTTAGTGAATCTTTCCGTGGTACTCTGTTGTAGTACGTTAAACTTCTCGTCTAATGCGGCTACGCGTGTAGTGAGGTTTTGTATCTCACCTATTAAGATTTCTACTAGGGAGTCACGTTCTGCTCCCCTATTGCCTCTTGGTAAGGGGTTTTTCTCTATGTTACCGTTTGTACGCTGTGCGACGGTGGTCCGTAATCTATCGATTTCCTCATCTATCGCGGGACCGTCAATATGAGGTGCATCTTGTTCTGTATGCCTGTCCATATTTAAATTATCGAGTACTTCGCTCGGATTGAAAACGCTAACGTCGTATGAAATTAAAGAGAATTTTCCTCTTTCTGACACGTCATTTACGTACTCGGCAAGTTTCTTTGTCGCCTAACGCGAGGAGTTACTGGCAATACACTATTATCGATTTTATTAAATGGAAATTCGCGTTCTATTACTACGTGTATCGGGGGCTGTTCTTCGTTTGAATCTTCAAGTACATTTAGCGCGTCTTGTATTCCTTCTTGTATACTTTGCGCGGTGTTATTTATTAAGTTATCGAAATTCTGAATTACTCGTTCAGCTGGCTGTCTTAGTATATACGTTGCAGGTGCTCTGTGCAGTCAGGATCGGTTCTTGCACGGGTTACGCGGTATATTACTACCGTCAGACATTCACGCGGACGGCTTGGCTTCTCGCGTGTATGTGTATGTATGTGCGCTTGTGTGTATTAGATTAGGACTTACATTAAGAAGACGGAACATATGTCGACGGGTCGCGTTGTCTCGTTCTCGCACGGTTCGTTATCGGTGCTCCGATTGTCCGGCGTCGAGCAGCCTGGCGCTGATCGCTGCTTTGAGGTAGGTCGTTTCTGCTGCCTTTGCTGCGTCGTTGCCTCCTCTACTATCGTGGTTGGTCCGTGTAGGTGGTTGTAGCTCTGACGTCCGTTTCTTCTAGGTTGCCACGTAGTTTTGCGTTCCCCTTGTTTAATTGTCCCAAGATTTGTTGCTCACCACTCTGTTACTTGCGATTGCTTTTTAACAGATTCCTTTTTCTTTTTCTGTTGCAGGCTGTTACTGAAGGGCAGATCCCACCGCTGCCACCATATTTGTTGTGAATCCGAAACGTCGCGGTAGTTTGGGATTGCCCGGTACAGCGTAGTAGAGCGGGAGAAGGTGGTGTGGTGCGATGGGTAATAAAGTGTTTCTTCGATTGATAAAAACTGAACTTGTCTTTATTACTTGGTTGCCTGATACAATTTTACGTATGCGTCCGAAAGCGTGTCGGTGCTCGAGAGTTGAGAGTTAAAATCGCGCGTTACAATATCGCGTACGCGTCCGATAGCGTGTCGGTACCTGACAGTTGAGAATTTGAGTCGCCCCCGCGCCGGTCTTACGTCCCCTTTTAACCTCCTCCTATGTCTTAATCAGAGGGAACGGTGTTGATGTGTCAGCGTCATCTAAATGAAGATGCTGATCATCCTGATTTCGATATCTCTATTGCAGGAATGCCAGGTTGCATTTCTGCATAGCGACGTTTGGTAATTCGGAGCCGTGGCCCCGTTGACGGTCTTTGATATACTTTATCGTTGCGCTTACAACAGGTGGAAGATTTTAATGTCGCCAAAACTCCTTTTTCTTCGTTGTGAGGCGCCACCTTGACGTCGTGACGGAGCTTAAGCTCCAATGAACCCGGGTTCCCTTTCTCCCCGTGGAATTCTGATTCCACGGTGAGTCAGAGGCCGGAGTGAGTAGCGACTAAGAGCGCCTCCCTTTTGTCGGGCCGTGGCCCGGCAAGATATTTGTGGATGCATGAATGAGCCCTGGTCGGCCCGGCGTGGATATTCCTGGTAAACTACACCTGGGGGGTATTAACCCACAGGTGCCGTCGGTTTACTTCGGCGGGCCGGGGGGTGGGGGTAGCCGTGGACCCGGATCATGTTAGTACCTGATCTCTGGCGGGAGTAATATGGGAGTCCGTTGTCGTATGGGGGCATGCCTCCCGCGGCGGCGATGGGCACGTAAAACCACTATGTTAAATGTGGAAAAACCGCTGATCCGTGTCTGTCTGGAGACAATGCCAGGGTTGAAGCGTCAGTGTCGGGCGGGGCGGCCTAGCCAGCTTGCCCCCATACGTGGTCCCACTCAGGGTAAAGGGTGGCGACGTCTAGCCCGAAGCGGACATTACTTCCCGGTTCTGATCCGGAGGGGTCTCGCGTGGCCCCTCCGTCGTCGAAGCCATTTGTCCCTACCTCACCCAATGGGCAGGAGGCATGACGGGTTTACCTATCATATGACATTGGTACTGACGGCACATGGTTGTTTCGTTCGGTACCTGTGTCGGATAGGAAAGGAGCGCACCGCACGTTGCCACTACTGCACGGTCGCTGAGGACACCGCGGAACACACGTTGGAGGTGTGACCAACGTGGAACGAGGAACGCGGTGTCCTCACCGCAGTGGTGAGAGAAGACCTGAGGCGCCCGAGCTTCGTACGAGTGATGCTCGGAAGCCCTGAGGCGGTGGCCTTTTTCTGCAGCGACGTCATGTTGCAAAAGAAGGCCGCCGAACGCGTGAGGCGGTAAGAAGTGGGGGTCGCACCACCCCCCTCTCCTCCCTAATCGCCCGGTCCCTTCGGGGACGACAACGATGGCCGGAACCAGGAGCCCCTCCGACCGCGGATGCTTAGGTCGAAAAGTAAGGGCGTTGGTAAAACCAACTCGCTCTCTTCGAAGTAGGATGACAGTAGGTCGGGCGGTACCCGCCTCTGGGAAGTTCTGAGGGATAACCACTCCCACACTCCCGGAGGATCTCCCGTCCAGTCTGCCGTTGAGCCGTGAGGGGTGACTTCCCAGACCCCCCCATTGATGTTTTGACGTCTCGGCATAGGCTGGGACACGAGAAGGGAACCTTCTCCGGCGCGTTGGGTGGGTGGGCGACCTCGTTCGCTCTTTCCCCGTGCAGCGCCGGGACAGGGATTTGCGAGGTGGTCGGGAACGGGGAGTCGCGCTCTCGGCCCCCCCCCCCAAACCTCCTGACTCGGAAGGAGGGGTTGGAAGGGGCTTGTGTCTCCCCATCTAGCGCCGAATCACAACACTTAAGCCTTAAAGCCCGGCCGCGCACGGAACGCCAAGGCGCGAAGGCACCGTAGGGGCCCCAGAAGAATACCTAACAGTGTTACCTGGGGGTCCCTCATCCTGTGCGCGAGTAGGACACACGCAGGGGTTTTATTGGGTATAACTTCTCCTTTTTCTACGGGGGGAGGGGAGTCCCACATATTTCCGGTAATCACTCCGGACTTCCAGGGGATGCGTAATATATTTCCCCCGCGGCAACAAAAGAAATTAAGCTAGGTTTCCGGTGCCTCGCATTGCGTGTCCTCAGACACAAGGTGCGGGTCTCGCAGTGGCCACTGCGACCGGACGCATCCTCGGGTGGCGGGTAGGGAAACGCCTACCAGATATGGTGGGTACCGGCGAATAACCTTTCGGGGGCATAAGCCGGCGCGGACCAAAGGCGGTGGGGATACTGGTTCCATCCTGTGGGAGGGGTGGCGCTGCAAATGCTTAACCGATCCCAGCGACAAACGAGTGGGGGCCGCCTTTAAAGCCTCCTTTCTTCGGAAGGGAAAGATTGGTGGGGCCAGTTAGGCTTGGTTGCCACCGACCTAGAGTAAGGAAATCCTCGATAAAAAACTTCATGAGAGAGGGGTTGTAATGTTCTCTCTCACTGATGCTAGTAGTATGTCCATGCGAAAACATGAACGTACTGCCCCATCCGGTTTCGGAGCCGGAAGGGGCCGGCGTTTAGAGGGTAGTGTCCCGGCTCTTCTCATGTCGTCATTCGACGACGGGTAGGGAGGAAGGAGGTGTTAGGAGAGGCGTCCGCCAGGGCCTCTGCATGGGGTGTGAGGCGGAGGCGAAGGCGGTGGGACGAGCCGGAGGAGCTCCCCATCGCCACTTGCAAGGAGGAGGTGGTAGCAAGCTACCCCTTTGAGAGGCGCGCGCGCATTGAGGGGGATAAATGTATCGCCCACATTAATGATGCGAGGTTCACCATCCGTTTGGAGCGGATAGTGACCTCGATCGGAGAGGTTGTCGGGGAGTTGAGCCCCGACAATATCCCCGAGAGGGAAAATTTTGTAACGAAATACGCGGAGTCTGCGGTCTGGATCGCTCGCGACCTGGACCGCAGTTTCCACGAAAGAGAGGACAAAGCCCCCCGCGGGCCGCCGAGTATCGCGGCCCGACTCGCGGAACTGAAGCGTTGCATCAAGACGCTCTAGGGGAAGAATCATGCCTTACGGGCAATTTTAGAGGCGGATTCTCCTTGGTTCGAGGGCCAGGAGGGCCGACATACGTCGGCCCTCGTTAGTAGGGTTGGTTATGTTAGCGCGAGGAACTTCACGCTGCAGGGGGTCTTTCAGGCGGAAGTGGCGGAAAAGACTAGAGACTTCTCCAGGCTTCCGATACGGTCAACGTGGACCGCGACGCCGGCCAACGCAAGGGCGACTGTGTGTACATTCCCAATCAAGGGGATGGAGGTGGACCTACCCGCACCGAGTCGCAACCCTAAAATCGCGCGGCAGTGTCCACCGACGGCCGAGACGTCGGTACAGACGCCCCGGTCGATAGAGGAAGGTGGAGGGGAGAGGCCACAAACCACCCCGCCAGCTAAGTCCAACGCATCGGTGCAGGCGCCTCGGACGATGGACGGCAGGGTGGAGGAGAGGAAGCGCGCTGTTGCGCAACCACCTTCTGCCCCTGCGAAGGCGGATGTTCGCGGGGAGCCAGCTAGTCCTCCCGGGGCGACCGCCAAGCAGAAGCGAGCGGAGGAGGAAGAACAAGGAAGCGACGGCCCGGGAGAAGGTTCTTTCCCGAGAGCCGCCTAGTGTCCCGGCTTCCGACCTTAGCTTCCGTGGGAAGCGGCATTACTACGAGGTAGATAGCGCCATCCTTAAGCAGAGATAGGCGACGGCCTCAAAATTGGCAAGGAAGAAGGGTCGGATATAAGGGGGATTCCTTGCCCCTGTGCCTAGGGTTCCCAACTCGAGGAGGGCAGGAGGAAGACCGAAAAATCCGCGCTTGTGGTTACCATTACGTGCAATCACAGGCGCGGATACTTGGATTTCATGGAGCATGCCCGAGAATGGGTTGACCTAAAAGAGTTCGACCCATTCCCGGGCGTGCGATTCCGCGGGGGCATCACGGGGTCCCTCCTGATGGAGGTCCCAAGTCTTGGCGGAGAGGAGAAGGAGGACGGCCTCGCGGAAAGACTCCGCGAGAATCCGAAAACGGCCAACGTCTGCTGGGGTGAGACGGTGGGTCGTCCCCAGCGCACGGTGGATCTGAGGGTCACCTCGTTAGATGACGGGGTACCCTCCCCATGATTGCTCCGGCAATCGCAGAAGCGAGCGATTGCAGGCCCGGCCAGGTGGTTTTAGAACCCCTGCGTCGGGCGCGGAGTGTCCTAGGAGCCATCTGGCTTAGAATCCCCCAGGCGGCCGCTGTCAAACTATTAGCGGCGGGGAAGGTGCAAATTGGCTGGGCACTGGGGAGGGTGGAGCGATTGCCCGCCCGCCCACTACAGTGCCACGGATGCTGGCGATATGGCCACGTGCGGGCGTCGTACCCCGGCCACGTCAACAACAGCAGTTAATCTTACCGATGCGGCCAGACGGAGCACGTTGTTCGCGAAAGCACTCGCTGCCTGGTTTGCAAACGGGACGTAATCCAGGTCACCGCATGGTTGGGCCATCTTGTCCAGCGGTGGGCCTGAAGACGCGGGCGGAGCGCGGCCACAGGGGTAGGAAGAGTGTGGAGCGGGAGGAGTAAGATATTCTCCTCAACATCGCCCACAAAGGGGGTGCTTCAGCCCCCCGAAGGGACAGCAATGCCCTTCCCGCGGGGTTGAAGGTGCGGGCGTCTTCGCGCCCTACTCCTCTCACCAAAAATGTGCCCTGTGTGTCCGGCGGTGACGACGAAATCGGTAACGGGAACCAAAGAAATGTCGAAAACAATAAAAAAACAGTATAAAAAGCGAAGAACAGAAACAATGACATGAACCGAGATATAACGCAAACAATGACAAATATTGTAACGAGAACCGAGAAAAATAACAATGAAAAAATAGAAATGTTACAGAAACCATGACAATCTCTGTAACGAGGACCGAAAAAATGACAGAAACAATAACAACAACAGTAGAGAATGCAAAAAATAACAGAAACAATGACAAGATCCGAGATATATCAGAAACAATAACAAAAACTGCAACGAGAACAGAGGAAAAATAACAATAAACTTTAATATTCTAGGAATTAAGTCTTGATCTATTAATCTATCAATGGTAGCAAATAATACATCTTTATCGTCAGTATTATCTTTTAAATTATTCTATAGAACTGTAATAATATCCGAAAGCTTGCTAGTCGGGAGGCCTCAATGGAGTAAACGTATTCGATTACGGTTTTTTTCTATTCTTTGGCAATACGTTCCTCCGTGGCAGTTTCTAGTGTGATTTGGTTGTTCTCCTGCTGGCCTTGAGCAGCTTCTTCTTTGTTCGAAATATCTACCATTGGTATTTCTTTTGGAATCTGTTTCGCATGCAACTCTCTACGTTTATCGCTTATTTGTTTTAATGTTTTATCTGGGTAGAATACTTGTAGTTCTTTGTTCGGATATCGTGCGTCTTTGAACCTGTCCATAAGTGTTGACAGTTTATCCGTTTCTTGACTTCTTTCTTCTTGACTCCAGACTTACGCGCGCCTATCTGACATACTGTGAGGTCTTTCAGCTGCTGCTTGGCGTTTAGCATTGCGCAGCTTATGATGCACCTGTCTTTCATGCTGGGATAATCTTATTTGAGTGTCAAAAGTATCCTTGCAATCGAAGCATTTGAAAGGTTTCTCTACTTCGGTTGCTGCCTCTTTGCATTTGTGTCTATGTCCATGCCAGTTTTTAAGTCCGGGAAACTTTTGACAATTGATGCAACATAGATTAATTTCGAAATCGTTATGTTGATCTTTGTGGTAGTAGACTAGATCCTTTAAGTTTATGAAGCTATTTTGAATGTTCCCCCTAATGCAGACTTCGCAGTGAGTTATTATTCTGTAATAGTACTCTAACTACAATCGTTCGATTAATCTCATTATCGGTATACCGATGGTATATAGCCTGGTCGTCGTCGTTGGTCCCCTCATTAGCAGCGGGTAATTTCGCCACAGGTAATCAGGGTCCGGGACTACCTGTGTCCAAGGCATTTCGTAGTCATATCCGTTCCGTTATGAAATAACTTTACCCTTTTCCTCCCACATAACACTATTTATTTTTAAACTTTCAACCTTATATCTTTTAACAAAAAAATCATATGAAAATTTATCAAACATCATTTCTTATAGATTTTGACCTCCTCTTTCGAATGCCGTTGAGAAATTTTACCCAAATCGTAAGCCGGAAAAGTTATAGGCCGTTTTCCCGAAAAATTCACAAATTTTTCACGGTTTTTTTTTAATGTTTATTTTGAGTTGAAAAAAATTTGCACACGCCATCGCAATCACTATAAACGGTGTAATAGATGTCTGCTCATTCAAACCCCGTTGGATTTATTGCGAAATTCAAAATGGCGGACACAAAATGGCGTCCGAAAGGGAAAATTGTTTGTTTCAAATTTGCGAATTTTTTTCTTAAAAACTATTGTTTGGTGAAAAATTCCTAAGAACAAAAATGTCTTAAAATCAGTCAAAAAATACCTTCAAATTTTTTCAGAACAGTTTTACAACATTTTTGAAAACATTTATTTTTTGCCTCTTCAGAAGAGACACACGTTCATAGTCAAACTGAAATTTGGAATTTCGTTTTTTTTTAATTTAGTTTTTATTGTGCTCAAAATAAGTTAATATATCATTTATATGCTTTTATTATTATGTATGGGTTGGCAAATAAGTTCGTTCGGTTTTTTAATCGGAGTAGGTTTACTCGTTCTGCTATCTCTTTTCCACAGCGCTATCGCACAACGCGCTTGCGCAGCTGAAA
>NW_014558793.1:0-443 GCF_001313825.1 Dinoponera quadriceps
AGTTCTTTGACCTAAATAAAGGACCACTTAACGTGCGTTTTGAATAACGATACTCCGCGATCGGAGTAAATGGGCCTCTCCGGACCTTGACCTGATCTGCAGACCTATCCATACGTTTAGGCCTCGCGAGTGCGCGAATAAGCGATGTTTGTTGCGTACATCCTCTTCTAGGACGTAACATTAGCTTAGCTGTCTCATCGCTCGCGAGCGGTACCTATTTTATATATTGCGTCGCGGGCTTCTAGATGCTTTGATATAAACATAAGGAAAACGTTTATTTCCTTGTTATTGCATGGAGATAAACAAGTTTCTAACGGTTTTTTACAACTCATTGCTTCACTTCGCCTATTACCTAATACGTTGCATTAGTTGATAGGCAACAGTCGATATGGTCACACGATCCTTCAGTCACAAATACCAAAAGTGATTTTGTTATTACGATA
>NW_014558794.1:0-2731 GCF_001313825.1 Dinoponera quadriceps
AGCCACCGTATTCCCCAGACTTGGCCCCCTGTGACTTTTTCTTGTTCCCAAATCTAAAGAGGCACATGAAAGGACGACGCCACGCTACGATTGAGGAGATAAAGACGGCATCGAAGGAGGAGCTGAACAAGATCACAAAAAATGATTTTTTGAAGTGCTTTGAGGATTGAAAAAAACGTTGGCACAAGTGTATAATATCTGATGGGGATTACTTTGAAGGAGACAAAATAGATATTCATGAATATAAATAAATAATTTTTGAAAAAACACCAAATTCGCGATACTTTTTGAACATACCTCGTATACAACGAAGTTAGGTTACCGACTTAAGTCCTCTTCCAAACCTCCAACCAACTTCTCCTACAATTTTTGTCTGGAATTTTCTTCCATTTTGCTTTATTTTTTATATATTTATATATTTAGACTTCTAAAATTAAGTGACTAACCCTGTACGGGGGAATATATTGCTTCGTTATTTCTAATATAAGAAATACAAAAAATTCAACGAGCTCTTGCAAATCCCTTATTTCTGAATATATTTTGAAGCATTTGTTTTGCATTGTAATATTTAAATTCAGATAATCTGTTTACCCGAGCATGGTGAATATGTTGCAAACATGTTCGACGAAAACCACCAACATAGAATCATGCGCGACTAGTACGGTTGCAATGATTTCAGTGGCTAGGACAGAATAACACAAAATGTAAATAAAATATCGCTTAGAATCCACTAAGTAGAATGCCGGGTACGGCAGTGATACAGGACGGGATTCGTTGAGAGGCGATACGATATCGAGTATTGGCGGTATGAACGACACCGAAAAGAATACACACACGCTCAAAAAACACACTACTGCAAAACACAAAAATGTTTCAAGGAACGTGCAAACGTGCGTATGTGATCGTTATCTCCTGATACTCACACGAATATATCAGAGAGAATCATCTACAATTTTATGCGTACGACTTCATGATCTCGTACTTCTTGACACTTTCCAATTGTTCACAGGCAGTAAACAAATACTGCGTGACTTCTGCAATCTGATCAAACATCGGTTACTGGTACATTCATTTGGTTGATCTAACGTAACAGGAAAACTTGTCAAAACGCGATAGATACGCTGAGGGAAATCCCACCTAAATTACAGCTATTCTCGGTCTTAATTATACATTTTCTGGTTTTATCTAAAAAATTAACAATATGTATATAAGATATTATCACTGACTCTGTAATAACATTCTCTACACTGAGAAACACATTTTAATCGAAGGAAACAGAATTTTTGATTTTTGAAGACCGAATTTCTTTTCGTAACAACCAGAAATTCTGCCCCGTTTAGCAGAAAATGCTTTTTCGTCCATTGTCGCGTTTATTCAACCAAACTTTTTTCTTCGTGTAAAAAAGTGCTCATCTAAATATAATTATTCCATTTACGCGATTATATAATTACAAATGCCGAAAATTGTCTTCTCAGTGCATTTTCGCAATTTCAAAGGAAAGCATTCGATTCATATCTGTTTTTTCGAAAAATATTTTCATATTAAAACACACGTACTTTATGGATTTTCACAATGAACGTGTACAGCTTTATCATGCTTACAATTATGAACATGTACGCTACTGCTGAATCGATAGTACATTGCAGGTCCTGCTTGTTCCTAAATTGATACGCGATCTGAAAATATCATTGATTGTCAACAAGTCCTTCCTTGCGGCAATCGTGTTAACGAATTTACCTGTGAAATCGACATAGATAATATGACTGCAATCAGGACACCGAGGCGGAAATATTTGGTCCTCGCGTTTAGAAACGGCCACATACCATTGAGTACTGATATTTTCTGTATAAAACCGTAATAATGGTTCCATGCGACCACCTCCATAGCTGGGGGAATACTGCGCGTATCCGACTCAGCGCGGTGAGAACAAAGTGGACAAGTCTTCTCTCTCTTTCTCTCTTCCTCTCTTTCTTTCTCGATTTTCCGCGACGTAACATGCAATTCACGTAGACGAAATGAAATATATGCGAATATACGGCATGTATAGCGATCGCACGTACCGCCTTTTGCAATGATAGAGAAGCGCGTACATTTTGACACTGCGGTATTTACATTAACGTATTTACATTATTACGCTCGTAGTGTAATGAATAGTTCCGTGATATCACCTCCAAGCGGAATAATTTAGAGCGTTCTCGGGGAATAATTTTCCATTCCCGCACTGTCAAACGCTTGTATTTCTTTTTTTTCACTCTCTTCTCGCAGAAACGGACGCTGAAACGGACGCGAGAGAAGAACGAACTTGGTAGTTGGTGAGATATAGCAAACGGATATCTGAATTACAGGTGATTCGTTGAAAAAGGCTTTTGTCCAAGATTCCTTCTCTCTTCATGAAACGTGCCTAATTTTGACAAATCGATTATTCCTGCGCATATCGACGTGTCGTGCAAGTGTGCAATTCCTCCCCACGGACACTCTTCTCCGTTATAACGGGTGAGAGTGTGTTTTTTCTATTGTTTCAGTCGGATGGAAGATAACTTCTGGGTATACGGTCAGGTAATATGGGTAACAAAGATACGTCGCTTTATTTTAATATAGGCTAAAGACACATATATCGCTTCCGACAAGATATCAGACTCATCCGTCGTGACTTACTGGAAGGACGCGAACACCGTAAAATACGACATCGAGCTCTGCAGGATCTTTGAAAGGAAGAGTACTTTGCGTCACG
>NW_014558795.1:0-1029 GCF_001313825.1 Dinoponera quadriceps
TACGGTCGCCGGCGTCAGTCGGCGACCGACGCAGAAAGGGGAAAGAAAAAAAAAAAAGAAAAAGACCCGCGGCCTCGACAGCACTTTCCTTTATTTCGCCCGTTTTTCTTTGTTTCAAACCGCGACAACTATATACAACGTAACGCGCTCGTTACCACGCCGCGGCGGACACAAGACGTCCGCTTCTCGCGTTCGCTAACTGACCGGCCGTCGAGCCAAAGGGCCGGGACCTCGCACGCCACGATAATCCCAATCACAAAAATAATTAACAAATAGTAGAATGCGGTGAGGCGGCCTTACAATTGCGGGCTCCCGAGCGGCTGGTCCTCGTCGGTAATCCTCTCTCTCCTGCTCTCTCTCGCTCGCTCTCTCTCCGTCCCCGCCAACGATCTCTCGGCTCCGGGACTCCTTCACCACACTCCACACTCGTTTTCCTCGGCCCGGTATCAACAGCGCGAAAAAGAACGACGTGAGACGGTACGGTAGCTCCAACTAAATCCACGATAACTAGTGAGTTGGCCACGAACTCTCTCACTATCCGGTAAAGAGAGCTCTAACCGAACTCTCCCTACTCCTCACCGGGAATATCTCCTTCTTCCCACTTGCTTTTTGGCAGCCGATTCTTTGCCGGCGATGCCCGAGTCGCCTTCGAGCCCGCCGCTCCACCGCCGATCTATTCCGGCGCGGTTTCGCGGCTTCGGGCTCCGTGATCTTAAGCGCAACTTCGGCCCGCCGGCCCTACCGTTGTCGAGGGGTCAGAAGAATATCCCCGATGGTCTCGGCAGCGGCCCTTTGTTGGTCATCCCATGGCAGAAGNAATATCCCCGATGGTCTCGGCAGCGGCCCTTTGTTGGTCATCCCATGGCAGAAGGCGGCGGGGTCCTTCGTTCGGCGGTCGACGCTCCTTCCTCTTCTCGCCGCCCCTTGGAGCGGAGGTGTACACTCGGTAGGGGCGCGGGGCTTGCCTCTACCGCTACAGTGCGCCCGCGGCGCGCGGTCTTCGCTAACTCAAAAAAAATACAAACTACA
>NW_014558796.1:0-919 GCF_001313825.1 Dinoponera quadriceps
AAGGCAATAAACAAAAAATTGATTTTTTCAAAATTTTACAGTAGACTTCCCCCTTAAATAGGTGTCGTCTGTCGGCGTTTGTGAATTTAATAATTTATAACAAGTGTTTCTATGGTTGTTAGCAATTAAGAATTTTATACAATACAGAGTATGAAATGTATAATGTGTGCACGCAGTATAGTATCTGTCGCGGGTTGTTATGAATTTAATATAATTTTTTTGAAATGTTACGCATTTACTTTTATTATTGACAGTTTAAGTTAGCACGTAACAATTAATAATTTATAACCGTGTACGTTGGTTTTGAATAAATAAAGCAGAATATTGAATTGAAATGGTTGTGATAATAATTTTATAGTTATTATGAATTTGCATGTTTCAATTGATTATTACAATTATTTATATATATTNGTTCTCGCGTTTGTCTATTTTCCAATAGACCGGTTTCTGATTGGACGATTAGTGTTAAGAGTCTCGTGTTGATTCAGTGGGGATTCAGGAAGATGAGTAAAAGAGATGTTTAATAGATACGGGAGCTGCGGTGTAGAAAGAGAGAGAAGATATCGTCGGGCTGCGTCGCGCTTGCGGTGCAGCTGTCCGAGCGCTCACGTATACCGGCTGTGCGTATGTGTGTGCATACGTGTAACGGAACTCCGTTGTGTGCGTCATTCAGGCGCGTTGCCTGTCATATTGTATGTATAGGCGCGTGACGCGTTGTACGTGAGGTTAAGGGAGAAGTCTACTGTAAAATTTTGAAAAAATCAATTTTTTGTTTATTGCCTTAAAAAATACTTTGAACCCTCTAAAATAAGATACATTAGGTGTTATAGCCGGCTAAATTTTTCTTCATTGAAATTTCGACCTTTTACCGAAGCGCTCGGAAACGCGTACATGCGGCAAATTCCTATCTGTTCGGCGG
>NW_014558797.1:0-378 GCF_001313825.1 Dinoponera quadriceps
ACCGGAGGTACCACCGTATCCGCCGCGAAACTGCGAATCTACCGCCGCCAGCTGCACGTTGGCCAGGCTCGCCCGGCCGACTCCACTGCTCCTGTAAGGAGGCGCGATACCGCGTGCCCTCCGCTCCGGGAGTCGACCGACGCGAGCACTCCACATGCGGTAACCACCGCGACCCGCGTACCGCGACGCCGAATCTAGCAGGTGCATGCCGCCGTTGCACTCCGATGCGAAACCGTCGAATTTAAACACCGCAAAGCGTCAACATACCGTGCCGAAACGTCAATACCGCGCCTGCTCACCGCTGACACCGCGAGCTCCACGGGCCGAGCGTCACGACTGCTCCCCATAGATTCCGGGAAGTAACACCATCTAAGCCGA
>NW_014558798.1:0-1300 GCF_001313825.1 Dinoponera quadriceps
TCTATGACGGTCTGACGTTTCGAAAACTTGTCAGGACAGAAACTATGAAACATTTAAACAAATGTTTAAGGCAGTTTAGTTCGTGTAACGTATTTTCGGCAGCACCGTCTAGGTGAAATTATTTATATGCGTCGGTATTTAAATCTCATGACGCAAATGGAATGCAAATGGAAGAAAGCATGAGTGTAAACATGTGTCGTTTGTAAAGCGCGCTAATCGACACCGCCTCTAATGCTAAAAAACTGTATCTGAAGACTTGATATGGTTCAGGAATACGGTCGGACGGTTCATTGAAATTTCGTAATATCCAGAACAAAGTGGATGAATCTGGAATATCATATTCCACGGTCTATAACATTGTTACGTCCCGAGATACCACCGGAACTCCCTACTCCTCCTGTTTTCTACCGCTCTTCTATTTCGCTCTCTCTTCCCTACACTCTTCTTTCACCCCGGTAGTCGCCTGTTGACATCGNGCCACGGTCTATAACATTGTTACGTCCCGAGGTACCACCGAAACTCCCTCCTCCTCCTGTTTTCTACCGCTCTTCTATTTCGCTCTCCCTTCCCTACACCCATCTTTCATCCCGGTAGTCGCCTGTTGACAACGTACCCTTTCTTCAAAATTATAACTTTAGTTGTAGGTCTGACCGTATCGTTGCTATATTTTGTTTCATTAAAATAATTCACACCTTCTACTTACCGTTTTTCGAGCTTATTAAATTCAATTAACTTAGATCCGGCAATCACTGCCGCTGAATAGCAGAAGTATCGTTACGCATGCTGAATACCATATTTTAAGTAATAAGAATCACTTCAAGGATCAGCCTTGAAGGCTCCGTGAACGTGACTTTATCAGAGCGCGAAGGCCTAATCTCCGCGTCACTCGTCATTTATAGAAAATCTTATAAATATTCTCATTTCCATTATTGTATTAAATTTATAAGTTGATCCGATAACTCTAATATAATTCCGCGCCTTCTGATCTTATTTCACTGATTGTTCCACCGATCATGCCCGGTGTATGAAATGAGTTATGTTATGCGATTTTTAAATATTACGTACTATTTAGATAAACTAAATTTTTTGACTTCGTGAGAACGGATGTGCATGAACCGTCTCTCACCTTATCTTAGTAAACTTGAGAACACCGTGGAACACCAAGTTCGTTGGTGTTCCCACCGAAAACGCAAACCACGCAGTTGCAGAAAGAAGAGGGAGTCCAGGACGAGCCTATAAATAAGGGCCTCGTCTTCAAGAATAGTAGTAATTTTTCCCATTCAGTCAGCTTCAGTTCGCT
>NW_014558799.1:0-14166 GCF_001313825.1 Dinoponera quadriceps
ACTTCCACTTACAGGCTTGTTCCCTCTATTCTTATATCTCTATGGTTGAACTAGTGCAATATCTGAAGCGAAACAGGTATATATATGTTTTCTCACTTCAACTTATTGCACTAGTTCAGTGGTGCAGCGGAAACGAACAGACCTTTAGTCTGTCCCAGTGCGGTTCAATTCATTTCAGTGCAGTTCTAGTGCGGTTTTAGTGAAGCGAAAATGAACAGACCTACATGCGAAAAAACAAGATGGCGACTTTCGTATTTCCGTGACGTTTACATGCATTTCCAAGCTACACTTTCATGCACTGCACTCGCCACACTACCTCCTGACTCAGTGCAACAGTTCACTGAACTGCCTGCACTACATGCTGTTGCACTGCGAAAACGAACAGCGTTGATGACGTCATGATGACGTCATTCTTGATAAAAAGAACGCTTTAGTGTAAACTTCTTGCACTGGTGTGCACTAGTGCAGAAAGTGTTTCGAAAAAAACAAACCTAGTATTTCCATCCAAGAAGCAATTGCAACCGGTGGGTCAGCCGCGGAGAGAGGAGCGGCGGAACAAAAGAAGAGAAAGGTCACCGAAAGAAATGAACACGAATGCGAGGGGCGATGATGATTGGCGGGGGCCGTCGGCGAATTGGGAAGCGTCGCGGAGGGGGAAGAATGTTTGAAATCGGAAGAAGAAGGAAAGGCGCGCAGTAGCATGGGGAAGCGGGAAGCGAGAGAATGGACATTCGGAAAAAAGAGCGATTAACTGTGCAGACGAGGTGACATTGGAGAAGTTGCTGACGGAGGAGAAAGCTGACGGAGACATCCTGGTGCAAATCTTCTGGAGGAGGCCCAGGGAGACGCGGGGAAACGACCGATCGCCTGGCGACGGTAAGTGCGCTGAAAAATTGCCACTGTTCCCCCTCGTAACTTTCCGTAAAAACAGAGACGTCCCTTCTGGGAACCGAGGCATCCGGTGTGAAGGTCGACCCGGAACGCGGCACCAGTGGTTGAAACCGTACCACTAAGTTTTAGAAGAGAGAAAGAATTCCGTCGTCGGCGGGATCAAAAGGCTATCCGGTACGGTAGGTGACGCATGTTGCGTCATCCTGCCGTGCGCGCCCGATCGGGTCCCGACGTGTTCGCGACGACAGTCTTGCGTCGGGATAGATAGATAAAAGTTAAGACATCCCCGAACTACGACACGTGGGGATAATAGTTTTGTTTATTCGGCGTAGCGGTGAGATCGGAAAATTAGTTATATAAGATTCGTTCATAGGATTTATGGATCAGTATTTTTTGTTATTGCTTTATTTATTTTCTTTATAAACTTTATCTTAGTTACTCTCACGAGGTACGTGTTCATTTTGTCGTGTTTCCCTATCCCCATACCCAGTGTCTGAGGCGAGCGTCCGGTGATCCGAACATCTCTTCGGGGACGACAACTGTAGCAAGAAGGGAATCCTTCGATACAATCCCTAACAGTAAAGGCGTATCTGGGGAGACTTGGCCGGTCCAGCTTCCCGGGCCTGGAGCTTGGGGGAAGCTCTCAAAAATAACGCCCTGGCGACCGTGGACGGGCATCCATGGGGAACTTTCTTTCTCAAGGTTCGGCGGGATTATACGTTGATGTTTTCAGCTAGTGACATCCGGTCACAATATAATATTATAAATTATTAATAAACTTGCTATATTTAGTTGTATGTTACATTCATCGTTTTCACCTACAATGGGTTGTAATAGTGGTTGCATTACAACAAAATCTTCTTCATCAGAAGAATCAAATAATGCCATGTGATGTGCCATGTTGTTTACTACACTCTGGCGTTTCGGCGGTGCAGCGAAAACGAACAGACCTCTTCATTAAATTTTGCACTGAACTGAACTATTCTGTACTAGTTTTTCCCAGTGCGGTTCAGTTTAGTCCAGTGCAGTTCTAATGCAGTTTTAATGTAGTGAAAAAAAACAGACCTATTGTGCCACCTGGAAGGTGCATTGGGAACTGACGGGTTAAGATTCTAGTAAACAGTAGATAAAGTAGAAACTATCAGCACTAGTCCTGATTGGCTGTTGCTTTTTTGTCAAGATATGAATTTTCCCTTAAAAAGCTAGTTATAAAGCTAATAAAATTATGGCTTCTGCCCACAGGACGCGGCAACATTTGCCGCGCGGCAGAAGTTCGCGCGGTAGCCGATAAACTTCTAGTTCTTACCGAAAAAAGCTCATATCGGACTACGGATTATGAATTGAGATTTAATTGAATTTGGCCAATCAGTACAAAGTTCACTGAACTCAAGTTTAATAAAATTTAATGAACTTTGCACCAATTGGTCAAATTTCGATTCAATAGAGGTCTGTCCGTTTTTGCTGCACCGCTGAACTAGTGCAATAAGTTGAAATGAGAAAACATATACTTGTCTCGCTTCAACTTATTGCACTAGTTCAGCCGTGCAGCGAAAACGAACAGACCTAATCTCAATTTTCAATCCGTAGTTTGATACGGGTTTTAGTTGGAGAACGAATGGTGATGAGGATATGTTGTGAGGAGGTTCCACAACCAAAATTGAGAACTAGTTGGAAGACGTACGAAGACGACGCCGAATACATATTAATTCCGATAAGAAATTAATTAATTCTTTCAGACAACGAGTATCGTGAACTGATCGATCGTACGCGAAATACGCGTACGAAGAGACACCGTCAAGCTTCGAGAAGCCGCAGTTTGATTCTTGAAGGTTCGTACAGAACAGAAGATTATATATTTCGCCGGAGTATTCCAATGGTGTGGACGTGCTTCCGAAAAGACGCGTGTTTGCGGGATCTTTGTTCGTTATAGAACCGCTTATTTTTTTATCTTCTTGGTGAAACGCACTGGAATCTCATTTTATGTTCTACACAGTTTCTTAAATCCGTTATAGGTTCTATATTTCTAAGCATGGTGTTGAGGATGCGCCATTGGGCTGTCTGAAACCACTACTGAAAGAAAGAGAAAGAGAGAGAGAGAGAGAGAAAGTGTGTGAGTGTGTGAGTGTGTGAGTGAGTTATACATTCCACACGTTAGAAACAAACGCAAAGGACAACGCAATCAAGAACAGAAGTCACAATGAGCTCCCAACAAAGTCCGGCTACTCTGCAGTCTACTGTCGATCGTGAGAAGGTCTATACTTGGATAATTGAGCTGTCAAACCCAGAAACACGGGAGAATGCGCTTTTGGAATTGAGTAAGAAACGCGAAGTAGTGCCTGATTTGGCGCCTATGCTGTGGCATTCATTCGGCACTACAGCTTCCTTGTTGCAAGAGATCATCAACATTTATCCGGCTATTAATCCTGCAACCCTCACTGCTTATCAGAGCAATCGTGTCTGCAACGCCTTGGCTTTGTTGCAATGTGTGGCCAGCCATCCTGAGACAAGATCCGCATTCCTACAGGTAAGATCATGCAACAATTTAAACAGATTTACTTTATTTTGAATGTTTTGTATAACGAATTGAAACATACAAATCATTTACAAAAGATTCGATGTCTTTTTTCTATTGTTGCATTGGCTAGCTTGCATTGGTTTTTTTTTTCTCTTGAGATTTAATGGAAGAGAAGAAAAGAGAACTACTGCAAGCTAGTGCAGTCAGTGCAGCAGTAGAATACAGATTCTATATTTGGAAAAAGTCAATTATTTTTGATCCAGGAAGGTTTTCATATAATAAACTGTTTGTACCTTAAGCCTGAGTTGAAGCATATTTTATCAAATTTAACTGAATACTTAAAGTTTTGGATTGAGACATTTTTTCGTATTCCATATATTATTTAATTATATAGAAGATAACAAATTGAACAATTCTCTTTGACTTTTTCTATTATCTATCTTATGCCGGAATATGAAAATATTCTGAAGATTACAAAAACATATCTCAGATTCGGTTGCTTAATTTTACAATATACATATATTTCCTGATATCTTAATATGGTCTATATTTTGCATATCTATTTTCAGGCTCATGTTCCATTATTTTTATATCCGTTTTTGCATACTGTGAGCAAGACTAGACCTTTCGAGTATCTAAGGCTGACTAGTCTTGGAGTAATAGGAGCATTAGTCAAGACAGACGAACAAGAAGTGATTACTTTCCTATTAACTACAGAGATCATTCCTTTATGCTTGCGAATTATGGAAAGCGGCTCAGAATTAAGCAAAACCGTCGCGACATTTATATTGCAAAAGATACTCTTGGATGACAGTGGTCTATCGTATATTTGTCAAACCTATGACAGATTTAGTCATGTTGCGATGATTTTGGGGAAAATGGTTCTATCCTTAGCCAAAGATCCATCAGCAAGATTACTTAAACACGTTGTAAGGTGTTACTTGAGACTGTCAGATAATCCCAGGTAAGTGTTGAAATATATAAATGCATATTTATTATTTCAATTCAATTTTTATTGAATGCAACATTTATTTTAATTTAATTTAATAAAAGAGTTGAGAGTCAAATAATTCATTTTACTTGTAAATATTAGGTGTGCAGATCGATTCGGTGCCTTTATCTTTAATCAATCATAATTTCGCTTTAAATTCGAATATCTTCCCATCATTTGGTAGGTTTCGAAGCGCAACCTTAAAGTTTAATGCGCTATATAGCTTGGTGAAATTGACAACATAACATCTCAAAACAACATTAAACACAATGACTATCGATAAACCGTATGTTAGACATTGCATTTGTTTTATTTTCCAATTAAAAAAAATGTTGTTGAGGCTGCAAATATGATTTGCTTAGCTTAGAGGAAAATGCTGTAACACATAAAACTTGTAAAAAATGATACTAAAAGTTTCGAAGTGATGATTTCTCTCCTGCTGATGAAGAATGTCCTGGCGTGCCGAAAAAATGTGAAAATAAGGAGCTTGAACAATTATTGAATGAAAATCCTACTCAGACTCAAGATGAGTTTGCGTTATAACTAGGAGTAACTTGTCAATCAATTTCTGTTCACTTACATAAGCTGGGAAAAATTCAGAAACTAGATTCTACACGAGCTTAGTCCGAAAATGCATCGACAACTTTATCGATTCGAAGTCGCCATCTTTTTATCGAGAAGAGATTCATCAGCTGTCCGATAAATGGAGTCAAGTATTAGAAAATGATAGCGAATATTTCCAAGATGTTTATCAGTTGTTCGTAAATGAAGATATAATTTGTTCAAAAAAGGCACTAAATTAATTTACACATCTAATACTTTATCTTTTTCGCTTTTTATAATGGGTGCTTTCCATTTGGTGATACAAGTCGACACGAGCATCATTTTATGTTTGTTATTCATTGTAACAAAGACAGAATGAGAGTTCCGTTAGTGCACGGTGCGATAGCGCATATCTATACATTACATACATACATATTGGCCGATGTCTAGAGTCTTTTTGCTGGACCACCAATTAGAAAATTTTATATTAAATTAACCATTCATCTATATGAACTATCGAAGCCCATCCTAAAATGATGCTTGTATCGATTTGTGTCAATAAATGGAAAGCATCCAATAAAGAACAAAGTACCCTAGAACATTTCCAATCGAAAATACCAATTTGTAATTTCGAATATCTAAATACTTGTAACAATATTAATCTTTATTACATGTAATACGACCCTACAGTATCTAAAATTTAAATGTGTTTTAATTTTGCAGAGCACTATTAGCATTAAGACAATGCTTGCCGGATCAACTTAGGGACAATACTTTCGCTACTTGTTTACAAGAAGACGCCTCAACAAAACATTGGTTAAATATGCTCTTGAAGAATTTGGAGACCGGTCCCCAGCCTGGTCCACCGAGCCAACCAGGTCAGCAGGATCCCAGAACGATCGGCATGTCGCCGCTTACATCTTGAATACGTCAGATTTAAGACTGGGCAGGAAGCAGTGCCAAATGTGCAAGTGCATCGTATGTTGTGTGAACAGATTTCGAGGCGCTTCTTTCCGTAAGTTCTGAATTTTTACGAGAAGCACCATTGTTATATATAATTAACGATTAACCGCGTATTATATATAGTTACGAATTGTGCTGTGAGTTCTAATGATAAGGGGGTATTGTCAGATTGACAACTCAAATATATGACACTTGTATATATCTTGCATACTCCGCGATGAAATTTACCAGTTACGCATTTGGTTTGATTTTTACGGATATTTTCAGTTTTCTCAGTTTAGCGTGTTGTCGTTTATCAATTAATGCTAACAATCAACCGTTTCTTCGATAGGAAATCTATCGTGTAGAAATTTTAACGAAAAATGCAACATGCACCTTAATGTATAGGATTTATACAAATATGTTCGTTTAATTGCGTGATATTTTAGTAGGTTTTACGACGTCTGTCGTCCATGAATATTCTACGCTCTGCCTCGTGTGAATTAAGTGTAGATTGCGTAATAATTATTCTCACTAATGATGGACATTTATATGAATAGATACACGATTAATATCCCGAGTAATGTCTTTTCGCAATGTTGTGTATTATTTTTCGTCAACCTAATTAAATTTAATTCAATAAGCGATATACGAAACATTCATCGTGCACGAATCTATCTCGTTCAGTAATTTTGTATATATATCTTACTGTCTGAGCTTATATAATAGTTTATTTAATGTTAATTAATCAGTACGTGCGTGTGATGAAGAATATTCATAGTAGTTCAGTCTTATATGCATTATGATGACTGATCAGTAATTATGCACGATTGATGATTGAATCATTAAAACGATGTAGGCGTCAATTACTTTCCAACGTATAATTTTACGAGATATCGGAACTAGTCGAAAGCAAACTCAGACGAATATAGATTTAATCCCCGCTAATGTAAATTTCGTCTGGCTGAATCGGCGATAAAACAGAACGATTGCTAGCATTTCAAAGAGATCTACATCATCATATCGCTCGCATCGTTTGTCGTTCTTGCGAGTTCAGTTTAATTCTACAGAGAAAATAAGAATATGGATATCATCTAGCAAGTGACACGACGAGATTCATCGACGAATCGATCGCGCAAGAGCAAACACATACGTACCATTTTTAAAGAATACTGTGAATGCAAGAGAATATATATGGGCTGTACATAATTTCTTGTTTGCGTAACTGTACTTATGCGAGCCTATAAACTACGAGACTATCAGGGCCATCAAAATTGTAGTTAGGAAACCCATCTACTAGAGATGCACTACTAAAGATATGACATTCTGTACAGAGAAAGAGGAGCTATTCCAAAAAAATAAAAACTTCAATCATAAGTCTCAAAGAGTTGTTTAAAGATTCTTACGCACTGCAGAGATTTAAAATTTTTGAGTAGCAATCGTGCGAGCAAAATTTTTCATTTTTCCCTTCTCGCTTATTCTGATTCCGCATGAACTTTTTCACGAGTCGCAGAACGATTACATAGTTGTATGTGCGGAGAATGAAATTATTGAATTCAGATTGATTAATTATTATCTTGAATTGGGATACCGTATTACTCGTTTCTTTCTTATATATATAAGGTGAGGTATTTAAGTTGAGACATTTTAATATAACAAAAATAAAGCAAAATACAAAGAAATGTTTCAGACAGAAGTTGTAAGATTTAGAGGGGGACATATTTTGGTGACCCTAACTCTGTTGTATATCAATAATTGTCAAGGTCATTTCAAGGTCAACTTCATTTTTCTTTTTTAATGGAATTATATAATTTTTTTTTAGTACAAATCCATTGATCTCTTCATTCTGCGTATGAAATACTAGGGTGAGATCACCGAAGTGAATACTTTTCAAAATATTTTATTTTTTTACTTATTTTGATATTTTTCAATATAAGATATGAATGAAATATCTTATGAAGTATTCACTTTTCGATAATACCACCTTAATATTTTTGTATATAATATAATAATATGAGAAAAATCGATTATTGATATTTATCATTACACATTGATGTATTGGTACATTTGCAAAATGCGCAAAGTGAATTATTTTTCAAGGTTTTCCTACATTTCTTTACAGATTCCATCTGACATTCTATATATTATACAAAAGTGTTAAAGTAAAGTTATCGAAAAGTGAATACTTTATGAGATATTTCATATCTTATTTTGAAAAATATTGCAATAGAAAATAAACCTACCTCACAAACCATTTATTTTTCGATCATCTCATCATAGTATTTTTATACGCAAAATGAAGAGATAAATCGATTTGTACTAAAAAAAATGATATAATTCTATTAAATAAATAAAGTTGATCTTGAAATGACCTTGAACTATTGACAATACAACGAAGTTAAGTTTACTAAAATATGTCCTCCTTTAAACCCTACAATTTTTGTCTAAAACTTTTTTATTTTGCTTTGTTTTTATTATATTAAGTTCGATTTGTTGCGTGAGTCGAGTCGACGCGAGCAGTGTAGGGTGCCCATCACAGCGCGGTATAACGGAAGGCGATGCTGACAATAAATTATCCCTCGTTCGAAGATGAACTTGTCTTTATTATGTTTTCCGCTCGATACAGTGTTTCTGGTGTGACCGACAGCGTGTCAGTCCCCGAGAGCTGAGAGTCTGGAGTCGCCTTCTATGTTCGATCTCACGTCCCTTTTATCCTCTTCCTATGTCTCAATCAGAGGGGATAGTTTTGATGTGTCAGCGTCACTTGGGTGTAGACGCTGACCATCTTGATTTCGGTATTGCATTCGCTAGAATGCAGAGTTGCATTTCTTCAAGGTGACGTTACGTATTGGGGCACCGTGTGATCGTAATTTGTTTATGGCAATCGACACGTCTCGTGGTTATGCTTACAATATACCAAACAAACCGAATAAGTTTGGTATACAATTCTGATTGCCGTCGGATGTAAAAAGTAAATATGTTGTGAATGCATTTCCCTACTTAGGAAAAGACGAAATGAGACTATCAGTATCTTTAGGTGAATTTGTAGTCCTAAAACTTATGGAACCATATAATGGTTGCGGGAGAATAGTGACAACAGATAATTTCTTTACAAAGTTTGTCATTAGCAACTAAACTCACAACTAAAAGATCTTCCTTAGTTGGCACTATTAAACAAAATAAGAGAGAATTACCTAAATTTGCAAAATCAAAAGATAATATGCCTCGCTTTTCGACAATTCTTTATAAAACAGAAAATTGTACTCTTACTATATACAAGACTAAACTAAATAAAAAAGTATTGTTACTAAGTTCGAAACATAAGTCTGTTAAAATTGGAAAAGATGGTAAACGTTTGCCTGAAACTGTGGCATTTTATAACAACGTCAAATTTGGCGTAGATATGACAGATCAAATAGCCAGGAAATATACTATGAAAGCTGGATCCCGGAAATGGCCATTACAAGTATTTTATAATATCTTAGATCTTGCCGGAATAAATGCCTGGATATTATACAAAGAAACGGGAGAAAATATTTCAAGAAAAGACTTTTTATTTCAATTAGCCGAAGAACTTGCAGATGACTACAAAGATCTAACCGGACGATCCTCATTAAAAGCAGAAGAAATATCTTCATGTACACCATCACAAAACGAGATACGTATTTCGATGAAACGTAAACGGTCAAATTTCATATTGTACTAATAATAAAACGAAGAATATTTGTGGTACATGTAATAAACGAGTCTGTGGTACATGCTCTGCTAAAATAATTGTAACTTGTAAAAAATGTCTTTGATTTTTATGCTTAATTATTTTTTAAATTATTAGTGTTATCATTTTATTATTATTATTCAGTTTATATTTTTGCTCATAAAATAGTAAAATATATAAAAACGCATAAAATAGAAATTTTTCATCTTCACTGTCAGTATCGGATGACTCGCTTGTACTTTCGTTATATGATAGTGGATAATCCATTTTCACAATCTACTGGTTCACTTTCATCATAGTCGGTATCAGAACAATTTTGTTCTAAATTATTTATTTTTTCCAGTAATTTACTGCTTCGTGAAAATCCCATAGTTTCTAAGTAATTTTATGGGTTAAAATATTTCTACAGATTACGATAAAAAATAGAGTTCTGATTTTTTGAAAGAATTATGGCACAAAATAACGTCCTTTGTAAGTGTTCCTTTCTAACTGAATGCGAAATACTTTCTACGATGCAAGAGCATCGAAAACAGAAGAATATCGACATATTCAAGCATCACATGTTTTTACAAACAAACGAAGATATTGTTACGGCCACGTAACAAGATGAAGAAAATAAAAGAAGAAAGAAAAAATCACAAGTTTACCTATGTTCCGTGGGAATCAAAATGACTCATCTCGGTATATGTAGGTATACTACATAAAATTTTATAACAAAAAGACAAGAAAAAGTCATACAAAATGTTAGAAAACAAAATGTACTGAAAATTTGTAATGATTATAAGAAATGCCAAACAAGTCATTCTGACCTCCTTGGTTCTTCTAGTGTTAAATAACATTACTTTAATTTTCTATAAATTATTACTTTTTGTCATCTTGACTTTTACATAAGTTTTTATCCTGCTTGGGCAATTCATCACAGCCAATAATATTTTTCTGTAAAAGAAGTGCATTCTGCGCGACATTTTCACTAACGATGGACACTTGTACGAGTAGATACGCGATTAATATTTTGAATAAGTCTTTCCACTATATTATTTTTTGTTTGCCTAATTAAATTTAATTCAATAGGCAATATACAAGACGTTGATTGTGTACAAATCGATCTCGTTCCTTAATTTTGGATGTATTTTTCACTGCCTAGGTTTGTATAATAATTTATTTAATGTTAATTAATCCGTGCATGCGTATGGTGAAGAATATTCAACATAGTAGTTTCGATTTGTATGTATTGTAATAACTGATGATTATGCACGATGGACGATTGAAGAATTAAAAAATATTACAAACGATGTGTCAATTACTCCGCAACGTATAATTTTACAAGATACCGAAATTAAAAAGCAAACTCGGACGAATATAGATTTAATCCCCGCGAGTGCAAATCTCATCTAGCTGGATCGGTGATGGAACAGAACGATCGCTAGCATTTTGAAGAAATCTGCGCCGTCGTGTCGCTCGTATCGTTCGTTATTTTCGTGAGTTCAGCCTCGTTCTACGGAAAACATAAGAATGCGGATATCGTCAGTTAGCATGACGGGATTTATCAATGAGTCGATCGTGCAAGAGCAAATACATACGTACCGCTTTCGGAGAAACTCGCGAACGCAAGAGACCATGTATAACTGGTGTAAATAATCTCTTGTCTGCGTAACTGTACTTATGTGGACCCGTAAACCACGATACCACTAGGCCCACCAGAATTGTAGTTAGGAAACCCACCCACGTGTACCAGAGATACGACATTCTGTACAGAAAAAAAGGCTGTTCCCTGAAAATAAAAATTTCTGTCATGACAAGTTTCAGGGAGTTGTTCGACGATTCTTATGTATTACAGAGATTTAAGGCTCTTGTGTAGCGATCATGCGACTTAAAGTCGAATGTTTCACTTTTCTCGCTCATTCAGATTCCATGTGAACTATTTTACAAATCGCAGAGTGATTATGTAGTTAGATATGCGAAAAATAAAATTACTCTCAGATTGATTAATTTAATATCTTAGATTGAAATGACGTATTACTCGTTTACTTTAAATGTTATATACAACCAATGTTATATACACAAATGTTATATACACAATATGAACCAAAGTTATATACATAAATGTTATATACACAATATGAACATAAATTCTATTTAGCAAATACCAAGGCGAACATACTATATGCATATATAAAATGTCCGAAACTTTTCGGTCAGTCACTCGTGAGAAAGTAGAACGAGTTAATCCAAGTACAACAAAAAGTCATATAAAAATTAAGATAACGTCAAAATAATATCATTCTTCTACGTCAAATTGACTTTTATATGACTTTTCGTTCTTCTTTGGAAACTGAATAGAGAAGTATTTTACCATTTTGCAAATAATCACGTAAAATTTCGAACGATTAATGATTAAAAATAGCCATGTATAGAGGCTTTCTTAATTAATATTTCAAAAATTGGTGTTATTTGCAAAACGGACTTTTTTTATTCAGAGTGATCTGATCTACAAATATATGGCAACTATCATACTTAAGGACAGATATCAACATATTGAACTTTGAGCCTTGGATTTTGAACCTGTCGCTAGATATAACAGCTATCATATACTTATAGATAAGGCCAACTAACAAAACATCCTGTACCACTTTACAAATAATACGCAATTTTTAAATTATTAATTAAAAAAGCCTCTACAGCCATTTTCAATTATTAATAATTTCAAATATTAATATTTTAAATTATTAATAATTCGATATTTTGTTGTATGGTTGTTTGTAAAATGATATAGGACTTTTCTGCTCAGTTAAACTTGTTCTACCTTCATATGAGTGATTAGCCAGAAAATTTTGGACACCCTGTACATCAACGCAGAAAAATATCTATTTTCACTAAATTTTCACTTTTCCGTCATCAGTTCTCAAGACGCAAAAGTTTACGTGAAAAGTTTCACGTTTTCATACCTCGAAATGTTATATGATCGTTAAAATCGTTAAGTTCACGTGAAACTTCTCACTTTTCATATTTCTATCCCAAGGAAAAATTACGATCGTCGTTTTCCTTGATGATGTCAGAGGCAAGAAAATACACGAAAAATACACGGTCAAATTTCTTGCGAGGTATGTCAAAAATAAAAAGATATATCCATAAAATGAGACCTGTGTTTGGTTGATCACGTTTGTAAAATATCCCGTAAACATCTTTATGCTTTAACAGACAATAAATACACTTAACAATAAATAAACTTAACGTCAATTGTACATAACATACAACCTTCTCAGCTATTTATAAAATTCTAAGAAACAATAGAACTATTTTTATATTCTTTACATTGAGTATTTAGTGCAAACATTTTGAAATAGATATATATATATATATATATATATATATATATTAAAATAGATATTGTATGTATATATATATACATTAAAATAGATATTGTATGTATATGTATGTTTATATACAAGGTGTTAAAAAAAATATTTATATGGTAAATAGTACACACTATACGAGGGCGGTTCCATAAGTACCCGTGTTAGACGACACAGGGTGTTCCTGAGGGAAGTTGGTGTTATCATCATGTGCTGTCATCTATCAAACGATGGCAAAACAAATTGCAGACTGATTGATAGGTTTAGTTTGGATTTGGCAGCCATTCGAGTAAGACATGTTTCGTGATTTTCGCTAAGATGGAAAAAGAGCAGTATCGTTCGGTAATTCGCTTTTTGATTTTGGATGGGAAAAAATGCGAGGAGATAAAAGCAAAGTTGGATGCTGTTTATGGGGACACTTCGTCATCTATGACCACAGTTAGATATTGGTTCAACGAATTTAAACGTGGGCGAACATCCGTTTTTGATGAGGAGCGACTAGGATGCCCGGCAGACGTGGTTACCGAGGAAATCATTCAAAAAGTCCACGACATGATTCTCGCTGATCGACGAACGAAAGTGCGCGAAGTAGCAAAGGCCGTAGGTGTGTCGACGGGAACGGCAATTAATATTTTACATGATAAGTTGGCGATGAAAAAATTGTCGGCCCGATGGGTGCCGCGATTGCTCACGGTGGACAACAAGCGGATGCGGTTGTCAACCGCCAAACTGCATGAGTTGCGTTATGAATTGCTGCCGCACCCCCCGTATTCACCTGATCTGGCTCCCTTTTTCTTGTTCCCTAACATGAAGAAATGGCTTGCGGGAAAAAAAAATTAGCTCAAACGAGGAAGTCATCGCCGAGACAGAGGCGTATTTTGGAAAGTTCGACAAATCCTATTTTTTGGAAGGGTTAAAAAAATGGCAGGAACGTTGGAAGAAGTGTATTTTTCTAAAAGGGGACTATGTTGAAAAATAAAAAAAAATTTTTTGAAAAAATGGTGTCTTCATTTCTAACACGGGTACTTATTGAACCGCCCTCGTACTGACAAATAACCGGACAGAAGTGTTCCCCTCCAGTTGTGATGAGATTGTAATATTAGGTCTAGTAAAAAGTAATCCATTATTTTTCCAATAGAGGGCTTTACTAATCTGTATCTTGCGTTGTATAAGTCCGATCGGATTACGCCAGATGGCGGTAGAAAGATAAGATTTC
>NW_014558799.1:14339-48969 GCF_001313825.1 Dinoponera quadriceps
GCAATTTTGGTTTCGTCGATTCAGTTCCGGTAATTTTGATGTCAAAGATGCACCACGCTCCGGGAGGCCAATTGTCGAAAATGTTGATAAAATAATGGAAATCGTCGAGTCCGACCGTCATGTAACCGTCATGTTTCGATTGCCAAGGAGCACTTTGCTCAAAAAACATTGCACAAAAAACCGTTTGGAACCATTTAAATGAGGCTGGATTCAAAAAGAAGCTCGATGTGTGGGTGCCACACGAGTTAACGCAAAAAAACCTCATGGATCGAATTTCCATCTGCGAATCGCTGCTGAATCGCAACAAAATCGATCCATTTCTGAAGCGGATGGTTACTGGTGATGAAAAGTGGGTCAATTACGACAACGTCAAGCGAAAACGATCGTGGTCGAATCGCGATGAGCCGGCGCAAACGGTGGCCAAGCCAGGGTTGACGGTCAGGAAGATTTTGCTGTGTATTTGGTGGGATTGGCAGGGAATTATCTACTATGAGCTGCTCCCCTACGGCCAAACTCTTAATTCGGACCTGTACTGTCAACAATTGGACCGTCTGAAGGAAGCAATCGCCCAGAAGCGGCCAGCTTTGACCAATAAGAGAGGAATTGTGTTCCATCAGGATAACGCCAGGCCACACTCATCGATAGTGACTCGCCAGAAGCTCCGGGAGTTTGGTTGGGAGGTTCTTTTGCATCCACCTTATAGTCCGGACCTGGCACCAAGTGATTACCACCTGTTCCTGTCTATGGCGAAATTTTTGCTGGTGAAAAATTCGCCTCAAGAGAAGCTTGTGAAAATCGACTTTCCCAGTTTTTTGCCAATAGGGACGAGGGTTTCCATGAAAGAGGCATAATGAAATTACCTTTGAAATGGCAACAAGTTATCGAACAAAACGGTGCATATTTGACCTAAATCGGATCATTGTAATTATGTTAAATAAAGCCTCCAATTTGATACAAAAATAATGGATTACTTTTTACTAGACCTTATATATTGTATTCTAAATTAAAATAAGAGACATATATGGTGAAACTATCAATTTTGAGCGTTACTAGCAGCAATTGATTAGATTGAGTGACGCACTTGAGGGAAAAAGACTTTTTACCGGCGCTAGAAAGAGGAACGTGATTTTGCTACACGACAATATGCAGTCGCGTATGCATGCAACCGCAAAAACAACCTTGGAAGCCATTTCCGACATGGATTAGGAAATTCTTTTTCATACGGCGTATTCTCCAGACCTCGCCCCTTCGGATTACCATCTTTTCGATCCCTGCAATATCATATCATTGATTCTCATTTCAAGTCTCCCGAGAAGATCGACAAAAGCATCAACGAGTTTATCAACCTCAAAACCATCAACCTTTTTCCGAAGTAGATTTCGCTAGTTACCCAAAAGATGGCAATGTGTAAAAAGTAACGGAGATTATTTCAAATATTGAAAAATTATTCGTTTTCTTGTAAATAAACAATATATATTCTTTAAAAAGGTCGAGAATTAAGTTGTACACCTAATATATATTGATATTTTGAAAATTTATATTAATATTTATACTTCTATTACACGCGGAAAAGAAAGTCAAAAGTTGCGATGCGTAGGCGAGGCTGTGACGGAGACCCGCTATATGCTGCTCATCATTGGAGCATCATTGGATTCATGTTTTGAGCATCCTACGACGTGATACCAACGCGATACCAACGTGGAAAAGACGCTAAAGATATGCAACGCAAACGCGAACGTTAAACAAGCGCGATAGAAACACAAAATAAATGCGAGATAGACGCTAAACAGACGCGAAATAAACACTACAGAAACGCTAGAGAGAACGCTACATAAACGCGAAAGAAACGCTACACTAAGGATGACACAAGTGGCTAATTCGTCTCGCCGTTCGATCTCTCAGGGCCCGGTTTTTACACGGGTTTGCAACTTTCCCCAGCCTGGCGCGATGGCGCAGCCACGAAATCCCGTCGTCCGTCGGATTCGGATCTCTCGACACACCCAACGCGACAGAATTTACAAGGTACTAAAACGCCGAGACGATCGACCTCGAACAATGTGACTCGGCTCTGACGCGAGTTCGTGGCTTTCAGTTAGAAAAAGACAACCTCACCAAGCAACTCCGTCTTCCCCTTAAGTCGCCTCTCGCGACACTCTGCTCTGTAGTATTAGAAGCGGTAGCGCTGGACACCGGGAATCGTCAGCCGTTGTGGTCGGGGCGTCGGTCGAAACGCAAAAGTACAAGCAGGATCATTGTTTGATCTTGCATCGGCCGCGATCTCCCCCTCTTACGCAACACGCGTGGGGGCTCGGACTAATTAGCGCATGACAAGAATTCACAAGTCGGGGCTCGCAAAACGCAATGGGACAAGTAGCGTACACTATCTTACGCTACTCGATTGTCCATCTTCCTCGGAACATCTTTCCTCGAGGACCTTTTGCCTCCTGGGTCCTCGGCGATGTCCCTCGGAGTATCTTGTCTCGTCCTTTGGAGCTTCCTCGCCTTTCGGACACCGGCTGGCACGTGCTTTTCCGTAGGCAGCAGACGACGCGCTCGGCGATGCTCCCGCGTGGTCAATCAGAGTGCTGCTTCGCGCTCACTAGCGTGCACCGGATTCGTTGTTTCTTTCCGGGTGTCGTGGCCTGGCCGAATCCTGTCCCGCTTTCCCTCGGCGGCAATCTACGGCGTGGACCACCTAAAGTTTTCGCCTTCCATAGGCCCGGTGAGACGTCAAATACAAAAAGACAGCTTTAAGATTAAGTCAGGATACGCTACGAGGGTGGTCCCTGAAGTACCCGACCCAACAAAGAAAACACAAAAATTTTGGAAAAAATGTATTTATTTTTCAACATAATCTCTTTTCAGCTCTATACACTTTTCCCAGCGATGTTCAATAAGTTTGATACCCTTTTTATAATAAGAACTGTCTTGCTCCTCAAAATAGCCATTAACTGCCGACATCACTTTTTTATCGTTGGAAAATCTTTGACCACTGAGCCATTTTTTCAAGTTTGGGAACAGAAAATAATCCGAGGGGGCGTTTGTTGCTGTGAAACTTCGCTAAACACTCAATTGAAACATCTTCACGACACTGTTTTTGCTCGAGTGTGAGCAAACGCGGCACCCATCTTGCACACAGCTTTCTCATGTCCAAATTTTCAGATAATATGCGATGTACCGCACTTTTTGAAATGCCTACTATGTCTGCTAGCTCGCGCACTTTCAGTCGACGATCATCCAGTACCGCTTTGTGGATTTTCTTCACCATTTCTGCACCATTTTCGTCACCTCATTTGGTCGACCACTGCGATGCTCGTCTTGGCAGCTCGTACGGCCTCGTTTAAACTCTGCTACCCAATATTTTACTGTTGTAAACGAAGGAGCAGACTCACCCAGAGTAGAATCCAGTTCAGCTTTTATATTGGTTGGGCTGAGGCCTTTCAAATAAAAGTATTGTATCACATAACGATGACCAATTTTCTCCATTTTCATTAATTCACTGAAAACGTTCACTATTGATGGCTGCCAAACAAATACTAAACAACGTGGCGTCTTCAAACTTGAAACATATGCTTTATAGATTGTGTACTTTCTCTCTTACAGTGATATTTTTCAAATAATTATCGCCATCTCTAGTCAGGTCGGGTACTTCAGGGACCACCCTCGTAATTTAGCCCTCCCCCTTGAGATCGGTAGGTGACGCTTTCCAGTGCCCCGTCCGCCGTTATTATTCTATGGTCTGTGACGTGCGGAGAAGCGGCAGCAGCGCCGCAACGTCACTATATATATTATTGTGATCAAATAGTATCCGAACTTTATTTTTTTTTAATCGCGGGAATACTGTAAATCAAATTCGTTTGCTTTTTTAAGTTGGTATACATGTCCTTCACATTTTGTGAAAAGATCATGGCGTTCCTTCAAACCATTTGAGAGTGGCAGTTGTTTATGTCAGTGAAGATTTTTGTGCGCGGCAATTTTTACGATGTCGAAAAATATGGAGCAAAGAATTTGTTTGAAATTTTATGTTGCAAACGAAATTTCGTTCACAAATGCATTCAAAATGTTGCAAAAAGCTTATGGCGATGATTGTTTATCGAAAACAAGTAGGTTTGAGTTGTTTAAGCTTAAGTGGTGGAGTTCGCCTTTTGCAGTCTAAAGTCAAGGTCATGTTCACGGTTTTCTTCGATCATCGTGGTGTTGTGTACCAGAAATTCCTTCCAACTGGTTAAAAAGTCAATAGAGAATGTTTCTTGTTCGTCACGAGGCGTTTGCACGAAGCAATCCGTAAGAAACGGCCGGAATTGTGAGGAACCAACTCGTGGATTTTGCATCACTGCAACACACTATCGCATGCCTTGACACTTGTGCTTGAATTTCTGACAAAAAACTCAACGAATGTCGCTTCGCAAGCACCGTATTTATCAGATATGACCCCCTGCGACTTTTTCTTGTTCCCTCTACTGAAAAAACCACTTCGCGGACAGCGTTACGAATCTATTGTGGACATCAAAGAAAAATCACTGCGTGAACTGATTATATAGTCTGCTGCGTATGAGCAATGTTTCCAAGACTGAATCAAACGCTGGCATATGTACGTTTCAAGCAATGAGGACTACTTTGAAAGAGACTATAAGAATTTTGATGACTGAATTGTTATTTTGATTTTTAGAAATAAAGTTCGTATACTTGTTGATCACAGTAGTATGTATAGGGTGCGTCAGCTAAATTCGGACAAATTTCAGTTTGAATTTTCCGCCATATTTTATTTCAGCGCTAAGTTGATGTTTGTGTCCGAGTAAGCTAAAACAATGTTTTGAACGAACATAACCTCAAAATGGTTGAGCAGTCAAGATCGAGCATGGAATATAACCGAACAACAGCGATTATTGAAAGTTTTCGCGCTGGACGTACGCCGGCCAAAATAATTGAGTTCTTTAACCCTTATCGAACGCTAGCTTTTTATGCGTGATTCTCACTAGGTTGTAGCTGGTTTCGGTAAATATGCGAACTTGTCACCTCCTACGTGACGTACGACCGCAGCGACGAAGTATTGTTGTCACGTGAGAGGTGACTTACCACCGATAAGGGTTAAATATCCGAGATCGACAGTTTACGAAGTTTCCGCTAAATATAAGGCTTCGGAGAAGTCCAAAGAAGGTTCCGTAAACCCGTCGAGGAAGAGCCATTCAAGGGAGAGGTCGGCAAGGACCCCGGAAGTTGTCTAAAAGGGTCCAACAGCTGATCCCAGAAGACCCAAGGCAGTCTTAGGAAATTGGCGACAATTTTGGGTGTGAGTGAGGCTATCATGCGTCGAATAGCCGAAGAGGACGCTACAAGTCATACGTCATAAAGGTACGACAGATGTCTGAGTCTGCTAGAATAAAAAGAATTGCTCTCTTGCTTGTATATTCGTTAAAAAACGAAACTGCGAAACGCGTCAGATTTTTTTCTGACGAGAAAATGTTTACTGTCGATGCAAAAGTGAACAGCAGGAATGACCGTTGGTCGGCCTATGACTCCGAAGATATCCCCGTTGTAGCTAGGACAAAGTTTCCAGCCAATATTCACGTCCTAAGCGTTGTCTCTAGGAGACGTCATGCCGCCGCATTTTTTTAATAAGGGAGAAACCGATTAACAAAGGAAGTATATTTACGCGTTCTGAAAACAGCAGTCAATAGATGGACACTGTGGCCCCTGGGAGGCCGTATATCTTCCAACAGAACGACGTAACAGTTCACACGAGTCATTTGGTCCAAAACTGGCTGTCGGACAACATCGATATGTTTTGGAGCAAAGAGTTTTAGCTTCCGAATAGTCCAATAGTTCAAATTTAAATCTGTTGTATTACGTGTGGAACGTGATTGAAAGGGTCACTAACAATTCGAGACATCCTAATGTGGCAAGGTTTCAAAGAAAGTGATATCGAAGTTCAAGACAAGAAACGCTCAGGCAGCCAAAAGAATTTGACGACGAAGAACTGCGGGAATTGTTGGATGAAAATCCGGCACAGACGCTCAAAGAATTGTCAGTTGCCCTCGGAGTCGACAAATCAACCATTTTGAGGCAGTTATATGTCCTAGGGAAAGTCTTCAAGGAAGGAAAATGGGTTTCTTATCAAATGTCTCATTGTCAGAAAGCTCGAAGTTGAATCGCTTGAAAATTTGCATTTCTTTGCTTGCTAAGCATAGGAAAAAAAGCTTTTTGTGGCGTATCGTGATTGGGAACGAAATATGGATCTACTACGAAAATCTGAAATGGAGGAAGTCGTAGGTGTACCCCGGTCAACCTTTAACATCGACACCAAAGAGGAATATTCACAGGAAGATAGTAATGCTATGCATTTGATGAGATATGGAAGGCGTAATGTATTATGAGCTTCTGAGTTCCAATGAAACGGTTAATATCACACTTTATCAATACCCACTGGAACAATTGAATGATGAATTGATGCAAAAAGGCCGTCAATAGTTAGTAATAGGCGGAAAGTGATCCAATATGATAACGTTAGACCGCACGTAACAAGAACGGTTAAAGAAACATTAATAGATCTGGAATGGGAAGTTCTCCCACACCCAGTGTATTCCTCCGATTTTGCTCCTTACGATTTTTACCTGTTCTCCAAGCAACATGCTCTGGAAGACACGCACTTCGCTAACCTCGATGAATTCCGAAAATGGGTCGATGATTGGATCGCCTCAAAAGACAGATCCTCCTTTTGACGAGGGATTCAGCTTTACCAAAAATATGACAAAAAGTAGTCAAAAACGATAGCAATTACTTTAATTGATGTCCGATCGTAACATATTATAAAAATAATAAATATTCCAAGCAAAAAAAACAGCACGAATTAATGAAACTTCCTAATATATGAAGTAACTAGACTTATGTCTCTTGTTGGAAAGCATCCTATTTTATATCTTGAATTATAACCACTATACACGACAGTACGCGTTGTCACACGGATGGACGATACGTCTCTGTATACATACGAGGGATATTTGATAAGTCTTTGATAAGACTTTGAAATGAAAGAATTTTTTTACCAAAATACGACTTATTTTTCAATCCCCTTTTAGTTCGCTATATTTTGCCCATTGATATTTTAACTTCTTTAAGCTTTCAAAAAAGTACAATTTCTTGAAATCTACAAAATAGGCGTTTGTTTTAGCAATGACTTCCTCGTTCGATGCAAATCTTTTTTCAGCGAGCCATTTTTTCATGTTTGGAAAGAGAAAGAAGTCGTAAGGAGCTAAATTTGGAAAATAAAGTGAATGAAGGAGTAATTCGAAGTGCAATTCGATTTAAACTTAGACGATGTTTATTTCCAGCAGGACGGCGCAACGTGCCACACAAACAATGAAACAATCGCGTTATTGCGTGATGAGTTTCCGCAATAACTTCCCGACGCATAATTTCTCGACGCGGAGTCTTTAATTGGTCGCCTAGATCGAATAATTTAACACCGCTAGATTATTTTCTTTGGAGCTATGTAAAAGATAAGGTAAAAGATAAAGGTCTATGCCAATGCTCCATAAATGATTCAAGAGCTCAAAGACAATATTATAAATGTTTAAATATTCACGAAATGGAGTCGTAATTATGCGAAAACATGACACGAGATTTCCTAAAAAATGTGACCATTTATAAAAAAAATCGAGGTAGCCATTTATTAAATATCGTATTCATGCTTAATCGTAGTCTGTACCTTGAATTGGAATAAAAATATCATCACTTAGAAGAAATTTTGTTTTTTTAATAATTTAAAATAAAATCTTTAATTAAAGTAAAATCTCTTAATGAAAAACCGTGTATTTTACAAATGCGTTCAATCGATGACAAATGTCATTTTACAGATATATCTTTTCAATTCAATGTGATTTATCCTGCAAGAATTTTGAGCATATGTTTTCTTATTTCTGTTATTAATCAAGATAACTGGGAGAAAATAGGAGCTTTAACCAATTAACGTATACCTAACGGCGTTCTCGATGATCAATGTGAAATTTCCAGCGGTGCTCCTCAGCAACTCGGAACAACCTTCCACCGATACCGGCTTCACGGGGAAAAAAATCGATCCATTGGAGATCGCAGCTTGTGTACCGAAAGAGATCCAAGCAACTAAGTTGAGACTGACTAGCGCACCGACGAGTGCTCCCTATACCCAGATAAGAGAATGATGATAAAAAAGTCGTGCGGCAAATATTGAATTTTACAAAATCATCCTAATTTTAAAGGTTGACTTAGCGTACTGTTTGCGCAATATCTCATAAGTGACGATACAATTAGGAAAGTAATGACAATTCACGAGAGAATCAAACATCAATATATAATAAAAAAAAAAATAATTTTTTCTATATATACGAGGGTGGTTTGATAAGTAACTTGATTTGTATACTAATAGAGGGCGACAGCGATATCTGTATATATGATCATAAAGTGTTTTTTCTATGGATGAATATTGTATGATCACATGTCATTCTGACAGTAATTTGTTGTTTGACAGTTGCTTAAACAGAAGTGTTTCGAGTGACAGTAAAAAATGGATAAAATTGGAATTCGTAGTATGATTCAATTCTTTTTTCTGGAAAGGAAAACAGCGAAGGAAATTCATGAGAGAATTTCCCTTACATTGCGTGACTCATTCATGCAAACCCTATGAAATTGTTTGACTTTGGGTAAATGAATTCAAGTGTGGCAGAACAAGCATCGAAGATGCACCACGTCCTAGAGTCCCGAAACCAGCTGTGACGTCAGAAATCATCGATAAAGTCCATGATATGGTTTCGATCGACAGACAAGCGAAAGTGCACGAGTTAGCAGAGGCCATAGGCGTCTCAACTGAGCAAGTTCATTTCATTTTGCATAATGAATTGCACATTAAAAATTTAACACAAGATGGGTGTAGCGTTTGTTCACACTAGAGCAAAAACGAATTCGTATGTGAACATCAGCTGACAATTTGCAAATGTTTAAGAAAAATCCAGCGGATTTTTTGCGGCGTCTTGTAACTATGGACGAAACTTGGATTTATCACTATATCCCGGAAACGGAACAGCAATCGAAATAGTGTACCGCATGGAGCAAACCGGTTCTGAAAAAGGCGAAATGCATTCCATCCGCTGGAAAGATGATGGTGTCAGTTTTTTGGGATGCGAAAGGAATTTACCTGATTGACTATCTCGAGAAGGGGAAAACCATTACTGGAGAATACTATGCATCACTTTTAAACCGATTAAAGGATGAATCGCCACAAAAAGGTATTGTTCCGCCATAACAATGCACCGGCGCATTCAAGCCGTCTTGTTGAGCAAAAATTGATCTAAATGCGATTTGAACTGTTTCCATATCCAGCCTTCACCCGATCTAGTTCCTTCGGATTACCATCTGTTCCCGAAATTCAAGACTTTCCTGGCTGGACAAAAATTTGGATCAAATGAAGAGGTCATACAGGAGTTAAACAAATATTTTGAGAGCCTCGAAAAAATTTAATTTGTTTGAGAGCCTCGAAAAAATTTCCGCGAAAGAATCGCGAACCTGGAAAAACGATGGAGTAAGTGCGTTGAACTTCGAGGGGACTATGTCGCAAAATAAACTACGTTACAAAATTCAATTTGTTATCTTTAATATTAAACCAAGTTACTTATCAAATCTCGTATATGAGTTTTGTTTCCGAATAGAACATAATTAATTCATAAAAAAAATTAATTCATCAAAAAATTGTTTAAAAATTATCTGATAAATGGAGATATATAAAAAGAAAATTGATTCTACATTGTCGATTTTGCTCTTTCGACGTTATATCATAATAACACGTAATAATACGTAAAATTATTACTCTGAGCAATATTATAATTTCGAATTACGTTCCCAGTCCTGGAAGATGGGTGGAGGATATTCTATATCTGGAGTTAGAATTGTTTTTTAAAATATCTCGACTGATGCTGATTAAAGGACGGCCTATATTGGAAATAAGCAGTAATAAGTATAAAAGACGTGTAGCTGTTGTTTTCCTGAAAAAGTTGGAACTTTGTTCCGACGATGAAATAAACTTGACTAGAATTTGCGACAGATTGGATTTCTGCAATCAACTTCTTACCGTAGAATTTGCCATCGGAAAGAACATGCCCAACGTGAACATCCCGAGTAATGGTCCTGCAGTTATACCCGACAAACTTCTTCCGGCCTGAAAAAGAAAGATAGATCACAAATTAAGTGAAAGTCAAGTTAGCGACCTTTATTTTTCCCCATAATTCAAACGAAACTCGACATTACAGGAACGTTACATACTTGAATCAGACCGCTCAGTTTCTCCACCATAAAGACCAGACCTACGCAAATGGCTCCTATTATCACAACTGTGGCTTTCATTATGCGGCTCGCGCCAACGTTGGAGATCGGATTACGGAAACACGGCTTGATCATGTCTTCATAGATCACACCCGACATGGAATTTAATCCCGTCGACATTGTGCTAGAAGTCAACAAGCGAACATACATAATCGTGAGGAAGAGAAAATGATCGGGCATATAGAATGGAGTGTTAAGAAAAAGCGATGCGAATTGGCCATTTCAGGAAACATGCCGTCTTTTATTTTTCCTGACACTCGACACCCGTCTTACTAATCTTAAAATATTGTAAATACAACTACGTACTCTCTAAATTTCTTGCAATGGAATTTTCATCAAAACGTGTGAAAAGTGACAATATTTTCACTTGAAGCGATAATGAATATATTGCCACTCGACAGCGCAATGGTTGGAGTGTTTCACGCTTAGAACAGATTCTAACTTTATACATGGAGAAAAATAATTCAGAGAAACAGCAAATGGCATGCTGTCGTAGCGAATAAATAAATGTGCGAATAAATAAATAGTAGATATTTCTTAAGTACTATCCAATATTTTGGGAGTTGAAGATAATGAGACCATTTTATGAAGAAATATATATCATATGATATATATCTTTACAAAATGTGTACGTATGTTTGACCTGTATAATATTTATAAATATTATCCATCTCAGACTTCTAATAATGTAACTTAAAATAATATTTTTATAAAATGAAGAAACTAACTTCTAAAATATTGGATATGTTTCACTCGAACTTAGAATGGATTCTGATTCCATATGAGCGAATGTTTCAATCGATTGAAGTGAATATGTTCTTCTGACGATGAAATATATCAAATTCCCTCATCAGTTTCAAATGGAAATATTTACTTGACGGTTCAGAGTGGAGATTCATTCTATCTGAGTGAAAAGTCATTCAAATTTAAATGGCCAGGTGGCCGCTTTATTTTTGAATTAGATTTCGCTTCAAGAAATTTGGAGAATATAAAGATCATTATTTCTAGCAGTATATTTGGTTGGTCAATAAGTCTGTGCGAGTTTTTAACTATAAATGAAAGACGATTTTTTTATAGAAAGCAATAACTTTAGTCAAAAATGTATTAGCCGTTGTAATCTACTATCTTTTACTATCTTTTAGGCAGTTTCATAATTTCTCGCTCAAAGAACTTCCTGTTTTTCTTGGCGAAAAACTATTCTAAGTGCCGTTTGATGGTCTCTTCGGAAACGAAGCACTGAGAAATTCTGAAAAGAGCGAAACAAGTGGTAATATAGAAGGGCAAGGTCTGGTGAATATAGAGGATGCAATAAGACATCTCAGCTTAGCTCTAATAACTTTTATTGGGTTTGCAGAGATGTGCATGGTCTGGCATTGTCGTGATGGAAGACGATGCTTTTGTGATTCACCATTTCTGGATGCTTCTCGTAGATCGCTACGTTCAATTTGTCCAGCTGATAATAGTATATATTCGAATTAATTTTTCTTTGACAGACACTAGAATACAACACCTTTCAAATCCCATCAAACTGAAACCTTACTCAGGTAAAGCCCTGTCTTCGAAATGTTTTTTGGCTGTTCATTGCATTTCCCTCACGATCTTTTGTATTCGACGTTATTATAAACGATCCATTTTCATCACCTGTCACTATTCGAAAAAATAAATCGTTTTTTGAATGAATCGCTGATAGAAATGCGTTAAATTAGATGAACTGCATTCAGTGTAACCGCGTGCGGAACCCAAACATCAAGCCGGCTAACGCAGCCAAGTTAATGTACATAGTTTTCCACGTTCGATTTCAATATTTAGAGAACGTCTGTAATCTCTCGTATTATATAGTGTGGATTGGCATTGATTAACACTTTCATTTTCTAGCTATCGATCTCAACTAGCTAGTCCGAGCGTAGTGCGTCTTGGACAAAAAAATCTCTGGAGAGAGATCTCGCAAACCACTTCTATTACATACGTTCTTTTACGGCATCTTCGCCATACACCACATATATCTTTTTAGATTTGCACCGCGTTTTTGCCTTTTTAAAAATAAAAGAGCATAATATGCCGAAAAAGCTCATTTTCATCATTATTCATCTTTCAAATGATGCCAAACACACAAAACGCAACTAATCTTCATGCTGTTTCTTTAATGCACGTTAAAATGTTACTTATCAATGACTATCCAAACAACATAATGTCTAAAATCGGGACTTAAGATGTTTAAAAGACATTTGAAAGATGTATTTAAGACGTTTATATATATATATATATGTCTTAAAGACGTTTATATATAAGACATATACGTATTTTAGATATCTTATGTCCCAATTTTAAACATTATATTGTCTGGGTATGCGCTTCCAAATTTGCATTGAAAATGTAACTTTTTTAAAACGTTTAAATCCATCTATCGGCAAAAACCGCACGGAATTATTGACCAATCCAATAATTTACGGAAACGTTACACGCATGTTTCGCGATACCTTAACGCAGCACTAAAAACACCAGAAACGAACAATCCAGGCAAACCTGGTATCGCGTGCGACAGTTCCATCACAAAATACGGCAACAATTGATCGGGCTTCCGTATTTGCTGAAACGTAAATTATTTTTCAGATCAACGATTGAAATTTCGCGTACAATCATTAATGACCTCTTGTTAACGTTTAAGAACGCGAACGTATTATTCACTGTACAATGAAGAAAAAAAGAAAAAATAAACAGTTTATAAGATAATATATTGGGTGAAATAATAACTATAACCATCTCTAAATATCTTTGAAAAATAAAAATATTTTATTAACGATTAGATGAAAAAAGGTTTATAGAAGGTTTTCGAAGTGACCATTGGTATTAATGCAATTTCTGCACGGAAGAATTAATTTTGCAGGAAGTTTCTACTCAGTCTGGTATTTTCAATTATAGTTTCAGTTATCAACTAAATTTTAAAGCGCGTATAGACGAGCCACTTTGTGATGCCACGAAAAAGTCTATACAAAACCACTTGATATTTATACGAAGTTCTTAAACAGGCTTGCATAGACAGGCGCCGGTTAATATTGTAGACTCTTTGTAGTGCCACAAAGTGGCTCGTCTGTTGGTGCCCTTAAAGCCTGTTCTACGATACGCCGTATGCCAGAGTCGGATGTCGGAACGCAGTCGATGGTCCAATGTGAGAATTTATTTTTCGAAAATGAGTTCTCCTCATTGGATCATCCACTACGTTTTGGCATCCGATAACGACATACGACGTATTATAGAACAGACCTAATGCAGCTGAATGTTCGCACGAATGTTCTCAGTCGCGGTAGTAGAAATATCATTTCTTCCTAAGCAGCAGAGTGAACATTAGAAGACGTTATGTTAACTTTGAAGACGTCATATTACTGTCAATATAACGTCCTCTGATGTCACTCTGCTACCATGACTGAGAACATTTGTATGAACATTCAGCTGTATTAAAATTTGGTTAAGACAATTGAGAGGAATTAACTATAGAACTAATAGAAATTATAGAACTAATAGAAATCTACTAAAAGAATCATGTCGTTCTAAAAACCGAGTTTTCGTTTAGTTTCCAGGCAACAGAAAATTTAATTATACTAACAGAGTTGTTTTCTGCGTTGTCACAGAACTTTCATCTTTCGTCAGTTTTTATTCAGTTATAGGAACTGACTTTTCTTCATATGTTAAATAAATTTGTCTCCTATTTCTTTCGTATTTCGAAGATATTTAAGATAGTAAATAGTTATCGCCTTACTCTGAATAACAGATAACAATTTCAAATTATGTTTCAACATCTTATATGATAGAAAATCGCTCTGTACAAACGATCAGCCACAATATTCCTAATATTTGTAAAAAAAACGATGAAGATATATTATCTGGAAACACGCGTCCGCAAAAGATTAAATCTAAGTTCTCGACGAATCGATCGCTCTCATCTTCCGGACGCTTTGTCAAGAAAATTCTGTTTTGTCGGTTGCTTTAACACCGAAATATTACGCGAAATTTTACCTTCGTCGTGACCGGATCGCATTCGTAGAAGGCCGCGAAAATAACGATTCCTGTGTAGCAACACAACGAGACGATGCTGATTATACCTACGGCCATTATCATAATCGCCCTGGACACAAAGGGAAATTAAATAAGCGAAATCCGCACTGGGAAATGCACATCACGAGACAATTTCTCAAACTCACACATTGGACTTCTTCAGATTCGGCATCGCCAGGCAGCGCTGCACCATCGCTTGATTCACTGAGCACGTGGCTAACCAATTTAAATAGCTGCCGAACACCACAGTCCAAAAAGTGTGTCTCACCGTAGGATCTGGATCCATGCTGTTCAACACATGAAAAATGTTTATTGCGCGATATTTTTTACACGCAGAAAAATAATTTAAATGAACAGCGAATTTTATGCTGTGCTAGTAAATAAATAAATATATAGAGCGTTTCTTAAACACACACACGCGCGCGCGCGCGCGCGCGCACACACACACACACACACACACACACACACACACGTGTATGTACGCACGTACGCATATGCGTGCGCACGCATGGACAGTCGATAGATTAAAAATTGCAGCACTTTTATTTTCGATGAATTTCGTAATGTATCTTATATCCAATAAGAAAATGTCTCTTAAGAATTTTTAAAAAACAAATTCTTTTATTGAATACAGAATGCATTGCGAAACTTATCAAAAACAAAAGTTGCAATTTTTAATCCGCTGATTGCGTGTGCATTGTCCAATATTTTAAAAGTTGATTTTTGAAATCATTTTTAATTTAAGAAATAAATATGTGTTGGAAAAACTGAGGACACTTGAACTCCTTTTCATTTTGTTTAAAATCTTCAAAACTTAAAAAAACTTAAAAAAATGAAAGTAAAATCAAAACATTCTTATGCAAATATCATAGATGCTTTAATAATGAATCTAACTATATTGATCAAGTTAAAAAATAATATTTTGTAGAATAATTTATATTTTAATTAAATAATCAAAATGTACCAAGTGTCCTCTCTGAGAGACTTAATCCAGGGATGGGGGTGATTTGGTGTCACCTCGGTATCTTGTCACCTCTACGTTTTAATTAGTGTAATAAACGATACCGAATAATTATAATCAATCTCTATTAAAGGCTTTTATACAATTAAGCAAATTACAAAATATAATTTCAAAAATGAAAAAATAAGTTATATTTGTCTTGGTTAACACTTTGCGGTCCGCGGCCCACCCGAAGACGTTTGACTAATATGTTCGAACTTCTCGAAGGCATAATACGCAAGTAGCTGTACTTACGAGGTCTGTTCAAAAAGTATCGCGAATTTTGAATTTCCGCGGGTTACGTATATTCGATTTTCGATTTTTTTTTGTGGCGTTATGTTGGTACTCATGTCCCTCATTTATGCCGACAAGTTCGGCCATTTTGAATATTCAGTTTATCTTTGACAGCTGTTTTGCTTGGACGTGTTTTGGCTCGTCTTCGATTTTTGCCTATTCCAAAAAATGGATCAAAGAATCTGTATCAAATTTTGTGTGAAAAACAAAATTAAGTGCGCGGACGCATTCCGAATGTTGACTGTGGCATATGGTGAAGCTATCTTGGACCGAAGCAACGTTTATCGGTGGTACAAAATGTTCTCAGAGGGCCGAGAAGATGTGAACAACGAAGAGCGTGCCGGACGCCCGAGCACGTCAACAACAGACGAAAACATTGATGAAGTGAAGAAAATAGTATTGGCCAATCGTCGAATCACCGTTAGAGAAGTTGCTGAGGACCTAAACATATCGATTGGCTCGTGCCATTCGATTTTTACTAATGATTTGGGCATGAGACGGGTCGCCGCGAAATTCGTACCAACGCCCCTGCTCACACATCGTTGCTTGTGCGCGAATTTTTGGCCAAAAACAACACACTAATGATGCCGCAGCCACCGTATTCCCCAGACCTGGCCCCCTGTGACTTTTTCTTGTTCCCGAAACTGAAGAGGCACATGAAAGGACGACGCTACGCTACGATTGAGGAGATAAAGACGGCATCGAAAAAGGAGCTGAACAAGATCACAAAAAATGATTTTTTGAAGTGCTTCGAGGATTGAAAGAAACGTTGGCACAAGTGTATAATATCTGATGGGAATTATTTTGAAGGAGACAAAATAGATATTCATGAATAAATAAATAATTTTTGAAAAAACACAAAATTCGCGATACTTTTTGAACAGACCTCGTATGTGGCACGAAACGTATTTATAAACACAATACATATTTTTTTATTTGTTACGACAGTATACAAAATTTGTTGTGTATTTGAATTACTTTTTCCGTGTATTTAATTTCGTTAACCCTTTTAGTGCCGGGCAAAAAAGAGGTGCTTATGCGAAGATAACCGGCCGATTTTACTAGGATTTGGTAAAAGGCTCATAAAAACCAAACGAAAAGCAATATTTAAAAATTATTTATTTTAATTCTCTCGTAATGAAATTAGACTATTTATAACGTATTTTAAATTTATTTTGATAGAGATCTCTCGCAATGCGAATAGTAAAGCGCTACAAGGTGCGGGCCGATATATCGGCTCTGGCACTTCTCGCCGGTGTAGCAGGAACCGATATATCGGCTCCCGGCACTAAAAGGGTTAACTAACTAGTAACTTCGTCCCATATACTACCGGTAACTCGATAGATTTGTTAAGTTGTGTGACGAGTACAATGTTATAATAAAAAACAAAAGATACATGAAAGATACGAAAAAAATTTACGCTTACTTGAAAAATTCAATTCTCCCAGTATCGAAATTCCTCTTCCACACCTCCGCCACGCCACCAACTCTGTTGGTGCCGAGTACAACAACGACGATAACGGCACCGAACATCATCACCGTTTGAATAGTATCCGTCCATACGACCGCCTTCAAGCCACCCTAACACAAAATATCACAATATCTTATTGTTCCTCCTTCAAAACGCTCCGAAGGACATACGATTTTTATTTTCTACATTTTTCCTTCACAAGAAGGAAAAGTATGAATTTCAAAAATATATGTCCAGATTTCTTCCTACAAAAGTTGTAAAATTTCAAGAGATACGTTCAGTAGTTTATTCTAGCATGTCATCTCTCCGAGAGAGAATTTGGTGATTTGATAAAAGTCTCAAATAAGAAGGGAGATCGAGTAACATCTTTTTGGAAAGAGGAAAAAATGAACAGCTTCTTCTTAAAATATTTATTTCTTTGACAAAAATTTTAAGAATATTCAAGATAATTGTTTCAATACAATAGATATACAAAAAGTTGTGGGACAATTGATATCTCGTAAACAGTGCATTTCTGAAAAAAAAAATTTTTCAAGAAATTCATTTGATGGTGTTATTCTTGTGCTGGTTCCTGATGGGAACTTGGTTTAATAAAAAATCAAAAATAGGAAGGAAAATCGAGTGGCACTTTTTTGTAAAGAAGGAGCAATTAACAATTTTCCTCTGAAATATTTGTTTCGTCAATAAATATTTTCAAGAATATTCAAGATAATTATTTTAATCCAATGGATATACAAGAAGTTGTAGAATGATCAAATCTCTCTCTCTCTCTCTCTCTCTCTCTCTCTCTCTCTCTCTCTCTCTCTCTTCCTCTTTCTCACACCACGCACGCATGCACACACACATACACGCGCGCGCGCGCGCACACACACACATATAGTGCATCTTGAAAGAAATGTTTCTTACGAAAGTTTCAAGAAATCCATTTGATTTTTTGTTAACAAAAAAATATTTTCTCAATAACGCGGGCTCGAAGTGATTCTTTATGAGCAAATAAAATCTGTGTTAAGAACTGCGTTCTCTTACCAGCGTCGTGTAGAAAATGCATACGGCGCATACCAGTAGGGCGATCGTGTAGAGGTCTATCCCGGTAGCCTGATTGAAAGCTAGTGCCGGTACATATATCACCAGTGGTATGTAAAGTAACTGTAAATGTAAACGCAAGATTGTTCATCTCATTAAATTTTTGTCGATGCCGATTTATTCCAAGAGTTCGACGTTTCGATCAATTTCTTGTACCACAGAGACGTTAATATCGTGCAGCAAAAATTTTGACAATTTTCTGAGATGAACGTGATAAAAAGAAAGATAAAAATAGAAAAAAGGAATCCGAAAAACTTTAAGTTTATAAAAATTGCGAGATTAATATTTTCAAGTTTTTTCAAATTTTTTATTTTGTTCTCGTTCCTTCGCTAAAGTCGTTTTATTTGATGACGTCAGAAGCAAGAAAACACATGTCCAAAATTCTGGTGAAGTTCGTTGAAAAAGGAATTTATCAATAAAATGACACTTGTGATCGATTAAGCATATTCGTAAAATACTCCGGAAATTTTCCCTTTGCTCTAACAATCAATAAGTAACCGTATAATTAACATGACATTCAATATTCTTTTTCAACCTATCTTTTCTTATGATTTTGATATGTTAATTTTATGGTTATTTATTTATTGTTAAAGTAAAAAGAAAGTTTTTAGAAATTTTATATACTTTTAACTGATCTCATAAGTATCATTTGTGACGATGCAAATTTTTGCTCATCACTTAGGCTTGCGGCCTGGTCGAGAATGAGCCGGAACCTCGCGCTTTCTTGTACGAGAAAGCGACCGAATATTAAAACTTTGTTTCGTGCGCCGTTTTGCGCACGAGACGTGACCCGCGGCTATTATATTTTTTTTAAGTATAAGGTCACCCACTACGAGAAACCAGAATGTTGGAAATAAGAAGACGGAAGAAATTGGAGCTGCCGGGAGGAGCGAGAGAGAGAGAGAGAGAGAGAGAGAGAGAGAGAGAGAGAGAACTTTGGTGAAGCGGCGAGAAACGGTGTTTGGAAAGGCGCGAGGAATTTTTCTTTTACGGGTGGACGGCTGGCGACGGACAGCGGGGATGGCCCGACGGCATCGATCGGCAAGACAAATCCTTGCGTCGGCTACTTCCTGTGCTAATTGACAAGCCATTGTGCAACCCGACGGCGAGTGTACCTTGGCGAGAGCGTTGTCGAAGAAGCTGCCGAAGGAACGGGACGAATTCTTGAGAAGGAGAGGCGAGTTTCTGGTAGTGGGTGAGCGAGAAAAGCTGTACAGCCGCAGGTAGAATATAATAGAGTTGCGTAATAATTCCAAGTCGATTGCCATCGCTTCCCGATGGCATCTGCGCGAGTAAGAAATCGGGTATTGGACTCGTTTAGAATCCGTCATGCCCTGAAGATCGGGACGCGTGGACGTGCGAGATTTCAGGGTTACGTCGCAGGCGACGAAGGTCGTGTTCGAGAGGGTCTCGAGCTTAGGAATCCCGGAGACTCTGACGAGAGACTCGGTTGCCTTCTTAAACCGCCAGTCGCACAGTCCTCGGATTATATGTCGGTACTTGTCTGTAACGTAGCGAAATGTATCTATCGCGTGATTTTAATTTATTCGCTGGCGAGTTGACTAATTCGGATTTCTGCGCATGAACTTTCGGAATCGAGTAACGAACTGCCGGAGAATTCCGGTTGGCGCCCATCGGAATCCCGGCGAGATCGGCGTAATAAAATCGGGCAAGAGAGTATTTCTTTTGTTAACACGACACGCGTTATTGTAGTTGCCGTCGGACGGTTTAGATCCGCCGTTAGAAAAATATTTCGCGGAACATCTCGGGCGAGAGATCTCTCATTTTCAATCGCGTTACGGGATCTCCCCGTGTGATAAGGCTTTATTTGAAGATACCTAGGCGAGTTAAAGATTTGTTATTAATATGTAATAGTCTTTAAATTATTATCAAATCCCCTGACTCCTCTCCGAACTTCCCTGCGTATAGAGAAAGACGGTGAACGAACCACGCTGCTCTACCGTTCTTCGGGATAGTTAAGAAGTAAAATCGCTATCGAAAAATTGATAACTGAGCCAGCCGAGGCCGGTCCGCTGCCGCGAAAGCGGGAGCGAAAATTCTTGCAACTACGTGAACAGTAATTGTCGTTGCACATTTTACGAATATGTCTTTTCAACCCCAAGCAGTACCAGTTGGTTGATTAATTATTACTCAATGTCTGGCCAACGTTAGCCAACCAATTTATGCTGTTCGGAAACGTATTCCATAAGAATTTTGAGCGGTCTGAGAACATTGAGCATTTTGAGAGTTTTCTCGTTTTTAACAGTCATTAATTAAAATGGCTACAGCAAAGAAACAGGAGCTTTAACGAGATCAAGCTCACCATCTTAATGATGAAAATAACTGATCCCATGAGTCTGACCACTCGATTAAATCTCAGCTCCAAGTACTATAACCAAAATGAAGAAAGGAAAGAATATAAAAAATCGCTAGCAAACGCGATCCACTGTTATATGGAAAAAGTTATTATTAAATTAATTTTTATAATACATTTTCATATAAACAAAAAAATAGGTTTACTCATACAATTCTTAGTTTGAAAATATCGTTTTTCTTATCTAATATTTTTTTTCTTTCTATTCATGAAAATTATTCTCGAATAAGAAGAATTTGATATTTTTAATTGAATATAGAATTTCTTCATGTAAGAGAACAAGTTTTATCTTTATATAAAATCATATATACTTGTTTATAAGGTGTCCAGCGTAACGGTCCGCACAGTTTTTAAAATGCTTCCTATAGTAAAAAAAAAAGTTGAAAAGTGAATATTCATCTATTTCATGCAAACTACAACTTACAATAAAAATACTGGAAGAAAATTTTTGTTTGTAAAAATCAAGATCACCTTGAATTTTTTAAATGACATCATGTAACTTTTTTTTCATAGTATTGCAGAGGACTTTAAGATGAATTCAGCGTGGTTTTGGTTGCCTCTATTTGTTTACTGATAACCTAAACGCTGAAAAAATGTGCTATATTTATCAGAAATGTTTGTTGACATCTGCTGAGAAATTTTATGGAAAAAATAGAAACAATTGGGAGCTTCAGGAAGATAACGACCCCAAACATCGGAGTCACCTCTGCACAGAATGGAAAGCTGAAAATTGCATCATTATGGATTGGCCTGCATCGTCCTCAGATGCGAATTTAATTGAAAATGTGTGGTCTTACATAAAGCACAAACTAATAGGGAAATCTATCTTTACTTTTAAGCAATTGTCAACCAGAATCAGAAAGCTATGGCGTCCTTTACCACTTGAATATGCTAAAAAATTTGTCGAAAGCACGTCAAATAGGTGTCAAGCTATAATTTATAATAGAAGCGACTGGACCCATTATTAAATAATCGTGCGATATCTTTTTATATTTACTTTAATATATTAAAATCTTTTTTTAGGTTATATATTCTCGATATGCTATCGTATACTTTCTTATAGAACAGACTGTATATACTTATAAGTTTTCCAATAGTTCAATGGTCTACCAATCCTGAAGATAATTTTCAACTTTTCTCTTATTGGTGCATTATGTTTTGGAAATCGTACTTTCAAAAGAACGCACTGTTTATATCAAAGGGGATATTTCGCACTAACTTGGACAATTGTGTATTGAGAAAGACAGCAGATATTGATATGATGTTAAAGTTATGATAGTGCGTTTAATTTTTTCGTTTTAAAGTCCAGAAGAAAATTGCATAGCGTCATTTAAGAAATTCAGGGTGACTTTGATTTTTTATGAAAAAAATGTTTCTTCCAATTTTTTATTATAAGTTATAATTTACATGAAACAAATGAATATTCACCTTTCAATTTTTTTAAGCTGTCGAAAGCATTCTAAAATCGTGCGGACCGTTATGCCATAATATATATGAGAACTCCTATATAATTATAATTATATATTATTCATATAATAAATATATTATTCATATGAATAATATATATAAATATATATGAATATATGAATAATATATATATACACACTATATATACGAATAAATTTTAAAATGATATTAATTTTTAGTCCGTATATATATACGGTTTGTATATGTATAGTTTCGATTGTATACCTCGTAGGACGATGTAATTCGAAGTCCGTAGAAAACTGGCAAATAAACGATTACCATCGTCACGGAAACAAAAGTGTCCGCGATCACGATACACCACAATTGCGTGCCGTACACATACATTTCGGCCGGCAATCCCAGCATCGCTATGCCCGACACGTAACTGTAATTTCGGAAAGCCGTTCTTTAAAGCGGTTCGTAATTACACAACATTTATATAGTGTGCGAAGTTAAGCGGCATCATTTTCCATCCGACAACTGGGAATGAAAGGCTTTTATCGAAGCACTGACTTGTTCCGATCGCATATAAAGTCGTGATTCTACAAAATAGTAAACATTCGGGAACAAAATATTGTTTTACACATCTAATGTGTTCTATATGGTTACTAATTATTAACTCTGCCGCTGTTCTTGCACCTTATTAATCATAAATTTGTAATAACTTTTAATTATTAGTAAATCTATAATTGTAACAATAGTTAAATTAGTCATGAAAAATTCAAGAATCGTATATTCTAATTGATTGAAGATGCGGGGACTGAAACATTTTACATCTTTGTTATTAAAAAGACCTGCGTATTTTTCTTTTGTTTTTAATTCAAATATAAAAACTCACGACCGGCAATTGCCGCCAACAAAACGTCGATAACGTGCAACTAAGGTGGAGGTGCTTCTAGATGAAATTTTCTTATCCAAGTATCATGACGCACAGATGCTTGATTATTAATAATTACAACTTTAGCTAAAGAACCTTGACGGCCAATTGAAGCAAATGTCACCCCAACGTATATATATATATTTCCGACCAATAGAACAGTTCCTCTGTCGACGTCTGGTACTTTTTTACTAAGCACTTTTTCAACTAGCCTATCGAATTAAACACGCATAATTTTTAGCGCAATATTGAAGTTGATGAGATTCTAATTACTTTATGCTGCCGCATGGTACGTCGTAAACTAAACAATAATATTTTAAATCTTCGTGAAAACTTTTGAGATAGAAAAGTTGGTTTGAAATTTGTTTTTTAATTAAAATAATGGATCTACCTCAAAACCTAATTTATTTCTAATCTATTTTTATATTTTGCTCAATCTCTCGCGATATTCTCTATCATATTTCTTCAATATCAAAAAAAAAAATTATTCTCTCATTGACGAGATGAATCAAAAGTAATAAAGGAAAAAGAAATATCAAACAACGAAATCATAAATCCAAATATAAGTAACATATCAATTTCTATTCGAATAGTAATTACACATTGACGTGTCATTTATTTTTGGATTTATCATTTCATTGCCACAACGACGTTCTTGTTCCTACTCGTCATTTATTTTTCTTTTTTTATTTTTGATTGTACAACACACACCATACACATATACACATATACACCACACATATACAGTCGGTAGATTGAAAGTTACAACACCTTTTCCATGATGAGTTTTATAATGCATCGTGTATCTAATAGGAGAATGTGTTTTTTAATAATTCTTAGGAAATACATTTTTCTATTAAATACGAGATGCGTTGTAAAACTTGTAGAAAAAAGTGTAGAAACCTCTAATGCCGACTTTATATATGTGTGTGTGTGTGTGTGTGTGTGTGTGTGTGTGTGTGTGTGCGTGCGTGCGTGTGTGTGTGTGTGTGTGTGTGTGTGCATCACGAGAATTTTTTATTTCTTTTTAAATTGTGAATCGAATCTGTTTATATTTTGTATAGATCAGATTGTTATATTAAAGGGTATTCTACTTTGTTCAGTTGAAAAAATTGATTTTTCTTTTTTTACATATTTCAAAAGTTTGAAGCCTTAAGAATACTTAAGAATACTTGTAAAATTGTAAGTGTAAATTCGAATATTTTCAAAGTTATAGGCCGTAACCGAATATTTTTAGAGTTATAGGCCGTAAACTGAAGCGGTACGCAGATAAAAAACTTTGCAGCATAGCTGCTCCAAAGCACTTTTTCGGCTTAAAACGAATATTGTATTTTCCTCCGATTATCTCTATACATATATGTATATTATATATATTATATCACATGTCTTTTTATGTCACGTGTCCTTTTATATAACGATGAAAGTTTTGACGCTGTGGTGAGGTAATATGCTCCGAAAAATATTTTTTCTGTATCGAAAATAATAGAAATTGTCGCTTTCCTAACAACTTGTCCATTTTAAATAAAGGATATTTAAATTTATTAAAAATCATAGAAATATTGGAAATAAAAATTAGTACTCAAGACAAAGTATTCAGCGCAACGTGGAACAATTGAAGGCTATCGAGCATCGAAGCTTGCACAAGTCACGAGAGGCTATAATGGCTAGTAAAAACGAAAAAATTACTGAGCAAGATTTATTCAAAGAAATAGAGGACATACTTTATGGTCCTTAAATAGTTAAATAAATATAAGTAATAAAAATCTATGGTTAAACATAAAATAACATAAAACTTTAAGTTTATTTTTCTCGAAATTATATTTTTCAAATTTGCGGAAGTGATTAAATAATTATTAAAAATATCGCTTTGAAATGTGGCATGCTTACAAAAGAGACTTCTCCAAAAAGTGAACTACAATGAAAGTAGCATTTACAATAGTTTTAATGCTATAAAAAAGGCTATAATTTTAATAAAAAATCGTTGCGATAGCAAAAAATACTATCATAATTTTAAAAAGTCAATAAATATTTATAAAAAAAGTCGCATCTTAATTGCTTCAATACTTTTTTTCGTCAAAAATTCTTGAAAACAGATATTTTTTCGACTTCATAAGGTAGAATATTCCATAATGGAATGAGATTTTTGTAAACATTAGATCAAAATACTTATGGTAAATTTTTACCTTGCTATTAGTGACATGCTTATCGGAAATATGGACATCTTTTGTCCACCCACAAGGTATTCTCCTACCGCGTCCGCCTTCTTCCTAGATGCGTAACACTGATAGACGCCTACGAGTGCGGATATACCCAACAATCCGACGAACACGACCGAGTCAATCAGATCGAATGTTCGTCGATTTTCCGTGTCCATCGTGTGTTCCTCGTTTGTTTTCCCTTATCCGGTATAATCTGTGTAAACAAAAACGCCCAGGCCAAAGATTTATAATTGATCCAATCGATGGAACAAGGATGAATCGGCACGAAGGATTAGTAATTATTATCTCTCGTCGCGTGTGAGTTCTCCGACGTTCGGAAGAAATCTAATAAGCGTTAACAACCTGCAATCTAGCAAAATTCGCTGCTCAAAAGATTCCGAATTCGTTAAAATCACGAATCTGGGATCAATGTGCCCAAAATTAATGCGGTATTTAACTCCAAAGTCCTTGAGTCAAAATGTTAAGCCTATGTTAAACCTTTAATTCTATAACACAGTAGAAACTAAAATAGAATCAAACTTTGTTTATAATAATATAATTTATTCCTACTTTGACCCTGATGATATGATCTTAAATTTCCGTTTTCACTGTTTCAGCGTCAAAATAAATTGTTCAAAGTAGCGTTAAAATTAAATCCGTAGAGGTAAAGGTTGAAGAGAGAAGTTAATAATTGTCATCGTCAAAGTAAGTTTTTATAGGCCATCTAGATAAGCACAAACTCTATCGTTAAAAACGTAGAAGTACACAGAGAAAAATGCATACTGCATACAAATAAACGTTACTTGTTTCAAGTATTTTATAAGTTTGTATACCCGCAAATATATCACAAGTTTATTATAAATTAAAACAAAAATCGAGTTATTTAAATTAAACAAATCTAATTTTTCAGATTTAACTCTTCAATAAAGTTTTATAATATTCTTGAAAAGAGAATAAATTTTTATTTTTAATACATGATAATGAGCTTTCCTAAAATTTATAATAAGCATATTTTAAGATTTCACTTATCAAGAAAATATTATTTGTTGAAAATAACAATCATCATTTAAAAAGAAGGAAAATAAACTGAATAATCTTATTAAAGTAAGCTTATCTTAACAGTGATTTTTTTGTATATAATATCAAAATTTTGACTCAGGCCATATTCCAAAACAGGCGATCCCTATTTCGTATTTATAAGAAACTTACCAATATATTTTTATATTTGATTTAGACATGTTAAAATGTGATTCAATTGCAAACATAATGAAGACTGTGCGTTTCATGCGTCGAGATAAGTGAAAATGTATTAGCGCAAAAAATAACTCGTCGCTTGGTAATGATCGCGATCGTTATACTTATCGAAGGAATATGTTCCTATGTGCTTATTTTTGAAATTGTTAACTACAATTTTGTTATCGTTAACGTGGCTTTGTGCGACGCATTGAAACTGCGCAAAGAGGCATAATATAGTTATAACGCGTTACAGTTATAACGTACGCGTTAAAAAAATTACGGAACAGGCTCGCTGAATATCATATTCGCTTCGTTAAAATGTGATACATACACGAAAACTCGAGCACTACTCGAACACAAACACGAACATAATTGCACTTTTAGGAGAATTCATTCGAACTCTGTGAGATCGAAGAGAAATCGCATGTCACCAACACAACCGTGCTTTCGTCAATTTCTCTGTTCTTTTTTTGCTGAAATCACACGACGACGAAAAATCTGATTGGAAGGCACGTCTGGTGAAATAACAAGTCTGATGTTTCTGTAAGGTCGAGGCGCGATCGTGATTCCTTCTATCTTTCGCGCGTGAAATGCGAAATTTCGAGATTGCGCGATGTCACGGCGAGATTACGGATGTATCACTCCTGTGCGCTTGAAACGTCTATGACGGTGAAAGAGCGATACTAAACGCGGCTGGAAGGCACGATTGAATAATTGCAGATTCTCCGCCGCCGTCGCTCCACATCGTCCTCGACTGCCGCCTTTTATGATGGACGTTTTATGTGAGTATTTGAAACGGTCGATAGACTTCGGGTAGGTTAACTTTTATTTTGGACCGGCCTATTTTCGTACTGAATATTGCTCGTTAAATTCATTCTCCAAAATTTTGATGTAACATTGTCATTATTCTCGAATATCAAGAAAATCTCCCTCTATTTTCGTCGATATACAGGGTGTCCGGTATGTTTCGTATACCCGCTTGTGTGCAGATAGAAGGAATTAAACTGATAAAAAAGGTAGACATCATTATACAAAATTCGCAACAATTAACGAGGAATTAATTATTCTATTGAACTAGTGAGCGCACGAGAAATGATAGGCCGAACATATAGAAAGAAAGATGTCTTCGACCGTGCGTGCGACTGTGACACCTGCGAATCGCGGCTCGCTGCGTTCTCTCGCCCAAAGAGACACAGCGACGCGGAAAAACGTTGGTTCTGTGGAGAAACGCGGCGGACCGCGATTCGCAAGTGTCATGATCGTGCGCCGATAGAAGATCTTTCTTTCTATATATTCGGTCTACCTCTCCTCGTGTGCTTATTAGCTCAGACAGAATAATTCCTCGCTAATTATTACGAATTTTGCGTAATGGCGTCTACCTTTTCTATCAGTTTAACCCTTTCTATCAGCACACGAGCGGATATATATTGGAAACACGCTGTATATTGAGATATATGTTTCAGATATGATATTTCTCGTACCAAACAATGCATCCTAGTAGGAATTGAACTCCTTGAGTGTCTAGTTATGAGATAATAGATTCGTATCTAATATCGGTAGCTAGTAATGTAACGTACACTTTTAATACCTAGATAACAGCTAGATAAATAAATTACACGGGAAAAAAGATCATATATGAAATTTACCTATATATAACTATGTTCCGTAGGTGTGAGGAAGGTCACTCCGCACACTAGTTTCGTTGGTTGTAATGCAGTTTTATAATGAATCTGAAGACTTTTACAACGAACATGAAGACTCGGCTTCTTACCATGAATATGAAGACTCGGCTTCTTACAATGAATATGAAGACTCGGCTTTTTACAATGAATATGAAGACTCGGCTTCTTACAATGAATATGAAGACTCAGCTTCTTCTTGTATTCTGTTATTAGTCACACGACGCGTACGACGAAGCTAACAAGCGAACAATGCCGTCGCCGTGCGCGGCAGTTCCCTTTATAGGAAACCAAAAAAATGCGAGTGACAAATGCGAGTAACAAATGCGAGTGACCAATGAGAATGCTCCGCCGCATTACACGTGGAGATGGGTCGAACGCTAGTCATGTCCGTTGCGTGGATATATATATGTATATGTCTCGCTGAACGAACGAGACAGTGGGCCCACTAATGTATATATAATAACAATGCAGCATCGGCTGCGGTTCGACGCAACAAACTATATATAATCATATATGTCCACAACAGAAAAATACTGTTGTTTACAAATTATATGCAAATAAATCGAAGTAAATGGTTCTGGCTACTTATGCTTCTGACAGCACATGATATCGGTATTTAATTAAATGATATAACATCATTTTTCGTATGGACATATATAATCATATGTAACCACATATATGGGCAAAATTTATATATGATTGTATATAGTTATATATAATCATATATAATCATTTTTTCCCAGGTAACTGTCGGTTAAACAAAGTCGAGGCGCGATCGTGATTCCTTCTATCTTTCGCGCGTGAAATGCGAAATTTCGAGATTGCGCGACGTCACGGCGAGATTACGGATGTATCACTCCTTCTGTACGCTTGAAACGTCTATGACGGTGAAAGAGCGACACTAAACGCGGCTGGAAGGCACGATTGAATAATTGCAGATTCTCCGCCGCCGTCGCTCCACATCGTCCTCGACTGCCGCCTTTTATGATGGACGTTTTATGTGAGTATTTGAAACGGTCGATAGACTTCGGGTAGGTAAGAAATCACAGTTACGAGATGACAAATTCTAATTAGCTATCAGGCAGTAATATAACGTTCATTTTTTTTAATTCATGCTATCAGGCAGTAATGTAACGTAAATTTTTTTAGATTTAAAATTTTTGTGGAGTAACATATGAGATACCGAAGATTATTATCACATTTTTGACATACCGATTAAAAAAAAAGATGTATGTAATATTTCGTAATATTGTATACATTTTAATGAAACTACATCTTTTAGCTTTTAGAAAAAAATCCTGTTAGACTTATATATATTTATAAACAAAAAAGTTATTGAACTTTAAGCAAAATCATATAATCGGCGCTATGCTCAAAATTGGTTATCACATGTCTTTCAAATACAGGATATCCGGGAAATTGAGCAAAATCCATGGTGGCAAGACTCTCCTTATTATCAACTTAACCTTTTCTACCTTCACACGAATGCTCTGTCAAAACTTTCCAGACTTATATAAAGAATATATAGTTTCCGCTCAAACGTTTTTTAATATTTTATTGAAATTAATGGTATCACACATAATCAAGATGTAGTTTTACTACTTGTTTTTCTTTTCTAGCCATGGCAACCGAAAAAACAATATAATAAATAAACCGAAGAAACAAACAATAAAATAAATAAACTACCTAATTTTTACATCTATAAACATAACTTTTCAATCTAACTAGAATAACTTAACTCTAACTCTCAAGATTTGTTGGTCCATGTCTATGTTTCCGTGCACATGAATAAACTACGTCACAGTCACTTCTTCTAAATCAACTTATCCTGAACGACTATTTTAAATAAAAGAAATTATATTTATAAGCGATGTTGCAATAATGGTTAAATATAGGAAAAATGAGCTAAAATTACAATATTTTTTTTATAACTATAGAGAAATTACGACTGATAATTCCAAAATTAACGGAATAATAGAATTAGAAAGAAGAAAAAATTTACTCACGTCTAATTTTTAAAGTGTTCGTATGTACTACAGCAATATGTTAGCTATAAGTTATTTCGTATACTCAAATAACACGATAACAGCAATCTACATTGAGTGTTTTTCATTTAGTGACACAAGTCGACACAAATCAACTCTTAATACTGTTTCTGCTTTCTATTTAATTTGTGTTATAATGTGTTAGTGATTCAAGTCGACTTCAAATGACTGCTTGTGCGAAAAGTTGAACAGAATTGCTAGTACAGGCAGAGAGAAACTTGAAAGTGGCTAAGCCGACGTATTCTTTGAGCCGTTTTACGCGACTGTTTGATACGCCCTCTGTATCCACATTTAGAACGTTGGAACTATTTGTTACATCCACTTTCTACTGCCGATAATGTTTTCATTTGGTGTGTGCCCGTGCTACGCCTAAAGTTTCCGTGGATGAGAAACAAGGCATCGTGTACGGATGTATATTCCGTTCAATATGCGCGAATCATTCTTCATTTTTTACATATTGTTATGAACATATTGTATGTGTATATACATATGAAATATTACTTCTGCTAAAATATAAAAATAAAAATAACATTTTTATAATAATAATTTGCACAGATGAAATAAAACGATCGTAACAGACTTATATTGTGTAAAATTGTACATATATTGTAAAATAACTCGATTAATAAAATAAATTCTATTAAAGTAAGACTTTACACGGTAAATTAGCATGTAAACTGTTCGCAGCGTTATGTAGCAGACAGCGAAACTATCTCTATTTTAAACTATTCATATAAACGTAACTCTCGATTCGTAACTAACAAAGAGTAAACGTGTCAACAATTTTCTGCTTCCTTTTTATACCTATAAAATAAATCCTCTCTATAGTTTTCATGCATTTGTAGTTAAATTTGTATAGCTGTTGTCTTATTATTGTTACTATTTTTATTTTTACGATCACTAATATTATTAATATTCTACCGCAAGTAAATACACACACACATACATATGACGGTGCTTTGGAAGGTACATTTATCTTCCGGTTGTGATAGCGCTTCCCTCAAGATGGACCCTTGTTTATGTTATGTTTTTCGGCGTGATGCGTGTAACGCTCAGCAAGGTGAGTTCAGTCAATCAATCGTAAGACACCGACATGTCTACTATCCAGTTGCAGAACTACTAAAGTGATTATCAATAAATTGTGCATCTTTTCTTTCCATCCTACCTCACCTACAATCATGGCATTGGTCAACGAGCACATTGACACGGGTCCTCTCGGTCATTCTCCGATATCAGAAATGGGATGCGGAGGACGGATTGCAGAGCAAATGTATCTAGGAATGGTTGGTCCACAAGCATCGACAAGCGGCCGCATAATGTACGGTGATATGAAAGCTTTCCCTTTGAGTCTCCTGCGAGATGCGGTCTCAGATATGTCCAACGTCAGACCGCCAAGTCTCGTCAGGTTCGATCCTGATGATATCGACGCTGAAATCGAGGGCTGGTATAATGTGACGAAATGATCATCAAGAGTAAACGTTTGGACAGTGCTGATTTGCTGTTGGCACTGATATATGTGCTTCGCGGACGCGCCGCGTCAGTTCTTACAGAAACTGCTGATTCAGCTGTTTGCCTATGGGAACTGGTAGAGACCGTATCTAAGTTACAAATGCCTGAGGAAGCCATCACGGAATTCGCCATATCTATTTTATCGTGTTGCGACGAAACCATAAGGCGCGAATTAAGTGCAAACAGCATCACTACGCGTCCTCAGTTGTGCCGAATAATGTGCGGAATTTCTTTGAAGCGGCGGCACGATGGTATTGACTTACGTGGTAATGACAAGCGCTTACGCCATGCCATATCCGCGACTTTTGTATTCTGCGGATTACGTCCTCGGTGCTGTAAACTCAGACACAAATTCGCTGATTGCTCGTTGAACCGGGTGAACATGTCTCCGCCGATCTCGTTATTTAATAACTGGAGACAGCCAATACGTCAGGAGGATAGGCGTTCTTTTGCTTTGTTTATGCTAGAAACGGGCATCTTGCCAACGCAAGATCCACGAGGAAGGAAGTTAACCTATACGACAAAAAGATGACTCAAGATACACTACATGTCTCAGGTAGAAGGTTTCCTTTTATTTTTGATTCCAGATCCGAATATTCGCTTATGAAAGAAAGTGTAACTCCGACTATCAGCGGTAAGACTATATGAAACGAGGTTCTGTGTGTCGATATTGGTGGATCTGACGTTATTATTGTCGAGCAAATCCAAGCTGTCGAAAAGATCCAGGAACTTTCCTTGGTTATATTATTTCACTTAATTTCCGATTATTGCTTGTTCGAATCTATTCTGCTGGGTCGAGATATTCTTGCTATGAGATTTTTTCTCACAACGGGCCCGTGTTACCTAAGCATTTGTGAAGACGGAACTTTAAACGACCGCAAAAAGTCAGAGTATGCGCTGGGCTCGGTACAGGTAGATATCGATCTACTAGAAAGTGAAATGAACGCTCTTACAGGTATTGGTATATCTTACAGGTGTAAGGTATCTCACAGTATTACTGTTGTAATACTTCGCTTGCCTTGTGAATAGTATACCTACAAACCGTGTTCATACGGGCGAGATACGAATTAATCTCAAAGATCTTCATAAAGTTGTTCAGAGGTGCCCTTACTGGTTATCGGTATCGGAATGGCTAGTAGTTAAGAATACAATTCAGGAACTCCTGTATGCCAATATCATCCAAGAGAGTAACTCTCCCTTCGCCAGTCCCATTCTGCTGGTTAAGAAAAAGGATAGTACAGATAGACTATGCATCGATTACAGGAAGCTTACCGATAATATTCGGTTTAATCATTATCCGCTTCCACGAATCAGTGACCAAATCGACAAGCTCCAGGCGTGCCATAAATAAGGCCGTGCAGGGATGCGAGGTCCTCGTATATATGGATGATGTCCTGATTCCGTCCACAACCGTAGAAAAGGGTTTGGAGCGTCTTGAGAAAGTCCTCAAATCTCTCACAGAGGCAGGATTTTCGCTCAATATAACAAAATGTCACTTCCTAAAGGACGAAACACACTACTTAGGTTATGTAATACGTGCCAGAGAAATTAGACCAAATTCTAGAAAGATTCAGGCCTTAGTCAAAGCCCCGATTTCTCACACAGCTACGCAGGGAGAAATTAAATGGACTGTTGAATGCGAGAACATTCATAAAAGAATAATTAAGATTCTAACATTCGAACCAGTTCTAGTGATTTTTATTCCTAATCTTCCTGAGCTACACATTAATTCTTACACGCTAATTCTGAGGGATACGGTACTATCCTCATTCAGAGAAGAAACTAAGTTCCACATGTGGTGGCCTATTATAGCCAACACACAAAAACCGAATCGCACTATTATTCTTACGAGCTGGAGACCTTAGCGGTTGTGCATTCAATAGAGAACTTTCGTCACTACCTTTATGGCTATCATTTCACAGTACATACTGATTGTAACGCCCTAAAAGTATCTCGTGCTAAACGTGATCTAACTCCCAAAGTATACCGATGGTGAGCTGTATTCTAAAGCTACGATTTTGATATTATATATAGAGAAGGCCGCAACATAGCACACGCAGATTTCTTATCAAGAAATTCATTTATAAGATCAGATACTATATTTCTCCAATGGATTTTTCAACTACGATTCTTCGTATTACGAAAGCAGATCCAAATTCCAACACAAAGAATATCCAAGTAGTCGACCTTCAACGGGGCTAGTTATTTATCGGCCACGACTCGGAAACTACACTAACATTATCTCAAAATTGCAAGGCAAAGAACTTCCTTATGAGATTGCACACACTTATGATGTGAGAGACGGTATTTTATACAAGAAAATCGAACGTAATAAGAAGACCTCAAGACTACCTAGTACCTTGCTCACTGGTATGTTCACTGATAAACCACGTTCATTTTGAAATTAAACACTTAGGACCCGACAAAATTCTTGAAAAACTTTACGAAATATATTGGTTCCCAAACATGTCAGACTGTCAGAAAATATGTTGACACATACTTAGTTTGCAAAGCTTCGAAGGGAACGTCAGACGCACAGCAGATACAGTTACATCCTATCCCTAAAACCTCTACCCTATGGCACATTTTGCACATGGATATTAGCGGCAAACTAAGCAGCGAGAGTACTAGAAAGGAGTATGTTTACGTAATCATTGATGTATTTATTAAATATGTACCGTTAAAATACACACTCACGCTCGACTCTTCGAGTATAATAAAGACTACATATCATCTTTGAATCCGCTATTTATTTGGAACTCCGCGTCGCATAATAGCTAATCAGGGCCGTTGCTTCATCAGCTCTGAATTAAAAAATTTGGAGAGTGATCTCTCCAAATAATACTACCTATATAAAAATTTCAAGTTGATCTTGAATGACCTCTAAATTTGATTTCTACGCTGAGGCCAAGATCATCATTAGATGCCCCTTTTTAAACCCTGCTAATTTCATATAAGGTCTAGTAAAAAGTAATCCATTATTTTTGTATCAAATTG
>NW_014558800.1:0-591 GCF_001313825.1 Dinoponera quadriceps
TTTTTCTCCGAGAACACAGCTTCTCGCAGTAGTCGAGACCCCAGTTCTTAGTCTACTATCGGTGAGGGAAATACACATAACGCGAAGTAGACGCCTCTTCTATCACCGGTTACGGCCCAAGGAACGATTGTAAACGTCATTTTTCTCATCATCGAGCAACCTCGCTCTACATCTCCACCCAGGAGCCAGCGCTACCGCTTCGGAATGAGCGTTCCAGCATCTCACAGCACTCTCCTGTACGGAGCTATTGCACAAGACGTGGTCCTCCACCGTACGTACCCGTCTAAGTTCCCGCGGACTTAGTTCCAGCGGACTTAGACGCATAGCGCGATTNTCCGATCCGTAAGGGGGGTCTTCAGGAGCTCTCGCTCACCTACGCCCGGAGGGATATAGGTTCCCGGCGATTTTACTCGCCTTTCCTTCCACCGAGGCCAGCCTCGAGTGGAGGTTTTATAGATTGTATATGTTATATCTCGCGTTTCAGTGATCCATCAAATTGGAATGTGTTTCAACGAGAGAGAGATAGAAAGAGCAATTTCAGTAGAATTTCCTTTGCGCTCTGTCTGAGCGGTCCCGGTATTTTGTTGCAGC
>NW_014558801.1:0-2758 GCF_001313825.1 Dinoponera quadriceps
AGCCAATTTTCGATTTCTGCGAAAGGAGTGACCCGGAGACCTGCCAAATTGTGCTGCATCTGTCGGAACAACCGTAATCAAAAGGAGCAATGTCCAGCGAATATGGCGGGTGCGGTAAAATATCCCACTTGAGCGTTTCCAAATAATTTTTTACGACTTTTGCGACATAAGGCCGAGCGTTATCATGAAGAAGAATAACTTCGTCATGTCTTTGCTGGTGTTTTGGCCGTTCTTCTCGTAATGAACGGCTCAAACGAATATATTGTAGCCTATACAGGTGGCCCATAATGGAATCGCGAATTCAATCTAATTCTTTGTCTTCGAATTTTTTGGCTGTCCAGAGGGAGGCTTGTCTTCAACGCTGAAGTCACCATTCTTAAAACGTCAAAACCATTTCCTACATAATTTATCAGTTGGAGCATTGTCACCATAAACTTCTACAAGCATTTGATGCGCTTCAGCTTCACTTTTCTTCCAATTAAAACAGAAAACTAAAACTTCCCTCAAATGTTGCTAGTTAACACAAAATTGGACATATTTAACACAGTAAATAACAGGGGTTTTGTGTGAAACTCAAAGCGATATAAATAGAATATTATTGACATATTTTTAACCTCTCTGAAACCACCGAAAACAGCTGTCACTATGAAACATTCATAACAGCCAGAACCATCTTTTGAAAACGGACCAAACTTATTTGTACTTCCAATAGTTTTGAAGCGACAATAATAGAAACGCTTACTTCATTACAGCCATTGCATAGTCAAACCCGATGTTTTGAATCTTTTGCTTGTTAACTACCATCGCCGTTTCCACCAAGATGTTAACATTTGCCAGCAATAAGTAAATATGAGAATTGAACTGTTGGTCGATTTTATCACCAAATCGCCTCACGAGATCCAGGCTGTTCTCATAAAAAAGAAGAACAAATGTTTTTAGGATGCTCATGCGAAATTTTACAGCTATCTCCTTCCTACGTTTTCGACATTTGGCATCCTTATTTATGAGCAAGCCGTCTCCAAACCACGGTTTGAAGAATCTACAACAATATGAATAATTTTTGTGTCGGTAGGACAAACTTCGTTGCACCACTGGCGCTATTCTGTGTAAAGAAACACAACATTAAATAGACTCACTTTAATTAATGATACAGTTAATGAATTAGACTTATTTACATGTACTCCATGGATTTATTGATGCTCACGGTACTGTTTAAGTTTATCTCAATACCTTGCGGATCTATTAGGAATATAACAGCTCGCGTTCTTAAATGCGCATTATCAGCCCGTATTCAACGAAGTATTGAAGGTCTTTGGTTAATATACGAGGGCGGTTCAATAAGTACTCGTGTTAGAAATGAAAACACCATTTTTTCAAAAATTTTTTTTTTATTTTTCGACATAGTTCCCTTTTAGAAAGATACACTTCTCCCAACGTTCCTGCTATTTTTTTAACCCCTCCAAAAAATAGGATTTGTCGAACTCTCCAAAATACGCCTCTGTCTCGGCGATGACTTCCTCGTTTGAGCTAAATTTTTTTCCCGCGAGCCATTTCTTCATGTTAGGGAACAAGAAAAAGTCGCAGGGAGCCAGATCGGGTGAATACGGGGGGTGCGGCAGCAATTCATAACGCAATTCATGCAGTTTGGCGGCGACAACTCCGGATGAATGTGCTGTCCACCGTGAGCAATCGCGGCACCCATCGAGCCGACAATTTTTTCATCACCAACTTATCATGTAAAATATTAATTGCCGTTCCGGTCGACACACCTACGGCCTTTGCTACTTCGCGCATTTTCGTTCGTCGATCAGCGAGAATCATGTCGTGGATTTTTTGAATGATTTCCTCGGTAACCACGTCTGCCGGGCGTCCTGGTCGCTCCTCATCAAAAACGGATGTTCGCCCACGTTTAAATTCGTTGAACCAATATCTAACTGTGGTCATAGATGGCGAAGTGTCCCCATAAACAGCATCCAACTTTGCTTTTATCTCCTCGCATTTTTTCCCATCCAAAATCAAAAAGCGAATTACCGAACGATACTGCTCTTTTTCCATCTTAGCGAAAATCACGAAACACGTCTTACTCGAATGGCTGCCAAATCCAAACTAACCTATCAATCAGTCTGCAATTTGTTTTGCCGTCGTTTGATAGATGACAGCACACGATGATAACGCCCACTTCCCTCAGGAACGCCCTCTGTCGTTTAACACGGGTACTTATTGTACCGCCCTCGTATCTTCGAGATTAGATTTTAAGGATGTTAAAGAATGACCAATAATGGAGAGGCGTGGTGGATCTGGAAGAAAGTTGGCAAAGGTTCTAACGCCTTTAATTTCAACGGACAATTATGTATCAAGCGTGTAATGGGATATATCATATTGAACATTTTTGGTTCTTATTCGTTAAACTCTTTACGTAAGTGTTAAATTCAATTATAGGCGCACTGCATCTGGCCTCGATTTAATAATATTGTATGATCAGCTTGGCAATGATTGTAGACAATAAAAAATAACCAATGTTCAGTAGATTTGATATTACGGTTTTTGCCGCATTCATTTTTACGCTCAAGTATAGTTTGTAGTAATATTGGATATGCTTTATTCTTTTCATTTTTTCCACTGCCCTCATGTATGGCTTATTGTTTGCGGTAATACAAATGGACAACTGCACAAGTTAAAAAATGATATTGTATGTATAGCGATAACAACATTCTTTGTCGAAAATTTTAAAAACGTTTTTTTTATTTAATTACTAGGC
>NW_014558802.1:0-341 GCF_001313825.1 Dinoponera quadriceps
GACACGTCTGCGTGGAAAATTCTTTCGCGCTGAAGCGTGTAGTTCGTTCCACGAGACGCTGCTTTTCGTTCTTCCGTTTGCCGACTTTTGATGATTCCTTCGCCATTACGGAGGATGATCGTCTTCTCATGCTTATGATATCTATGTGTATACTGATTTAACTGTACTATTCCATTATTTATTTATTTTTTCTTGATACGTTTAAGTACTTCTATCATATTAGTATTTTAGATTTATTTTTTACCCATCTTATCAAATAACAGATCGATGTTTTGATGAAGATCATTTATACTCCGCCTGATTTTCGTCTCGATTACTATTTGTTCAGTTTTCAACATTTT
>NW_014558803.1:0-8571 GCF_001313825.1 Dinoponera quadriceps
CCACTCGAAACACTGTGTTTTACCAAGAGTATGTTCACCGTAAGCTTCGACAAGCATTCGATGCGCAGCAGTTTTCTTCAAATGATAACAAAAAACCAATGCTGTCCGCAAATCGTAGTTTTAGGTAAAAAACTCGACATGTTTAAGGTTATAGAAAAATATACCGGTGTGTGGAACTTGGGTTGTTGTGTGTTAAAAATCTTCGTCAGCTGTTAGATGATGGTGCTGCAGAAGCGGTCTTACGGTCCCTAAACTGATGGGTAGCACCATCTATAGGGAAATTCCGGTTTCATACTTCTGCACCTGGTATAAGTAGAATTTAAGTTTTAACGTAATCGTGCGGTCTATACTTATTTTAATGATAGGGTTCACAATTACAGATGTTTACTTAGATATACTACACACATACGCGAACATCTTCTCAAAGCCTTCCACAAGTTAGCTTTAAAAAAAAAATATTTATAAACTCAGACAAGTAAGAACCGTTTATAACAGGACCCAACACCAAGGACATTTCTCAAGACATTAACTATTTACAGCACGCTCAGCTCGCAAATGTTGGCATCCCCAACATTTGTTTAAGACTGGGGGTGTTACATCCTGAGAATTTCAGAAACAATGAACTCCTTTTATATACATATATATATATATATATATATATATATATAATATATTTGGAGAACAGACAGACTCCGGGGAAGAGCTATCGAGAAAGGTATAAGGTTACGATAGCTCGCCGTCAAATGCGTCGTATATTTTCTAGCGTCCATCATCCTAATCGCATTCCTTTTTTAATGATAAAATAAACAAATTTAAGCAAGCGCTGCTGCAAAATGACACGTTCGCACTTCGCCTAAATATGTCAAAAGGGGCCTCCTAATCTGCGATCTTATCCACCTTTGTACACAGTCGGTAGAATAAAAGCTCTTCTATGCGATTAGGTTCTTAATATTATTTCTGTCAATACTAGGAATTTTCCAGAGTAACCGTCTTCCACGCACCCTCCTCTCATTAGTGGACGTCATACACCACCCCCTGAAATCCGTCCTATATAAGCCTTACCCTTTTGCCGCGAGCTCAGTTACAATTACAGTTCCAGTTGCAGTGAGTTACAGTTACAGCCGCAGTTACAGTTACAATTGCAGTTTTTCAGTTCGCAGTCTCAGTTCCCAAGTCTTAGTTGGTCTTAGTTCTCATTCTCAGTGTTCTTTTGTAATTTTCAGTTGTCTTAATTCTCAGTTCTCAGTTCTTCTTAGTCAGTCTTTGTTCAGTCCACAGTCTTAGTCTAGTCCAGTCTTCATCTTCGTCTTCGTCTTCATTCGTCCTCATCAGTCTATTGATTCATCTAATCGTAAGTCTCTATTTCATATCTAAACATGACTTTTATTCATTTCAATCCAATCTCCAATCCCACTTCTCAAAACACACACATACACTGCGTGATTATTATCTTCTTTGTATTATATAACGATGTTTTCTTCGCTATACCGATACGTTAAACATTCTTGTTACGTTATATCCGATTGTATTAAATTAAGTTACACGAATTACCTTTTTCTTAATCACACTTTAATCTTCATCTTGTATTTGCATTATTCCTATAATGCCGATTTATAAAAGTTTGTTTAATGTTAACCCACACATCTCATTGTTTAACTTTAGCTAACCCTTTCATCTTTTAAATGTTGTATCTTTTACAATGTCTTTTCTCATCAATTTACTACTATTATTAATCCATGTGAGAGCCAAATTATTTTATTAGTATAGTTAACCAACTGTTTTATTTAAAATGCCCTAAATTGAACCAAGTCGTTAAAACTATTTATTCATTTCCTTTCAATTACTTAAATCTGAATTCCCCTCTCAACACTCTCATATGGTCCTATCCCAGGTAAAGAGATTAAGTTCTTTGACCTTAATAAGGGACCACCTAACGTACGTTCTGTGATCGGAGTAAATGGGCCTCTCCGGACCTTGACCTGATCTGCAGACCTACCAGTACGTTTAGGACTCGCGAGTGCGCAAGTAAACGATTTTGTTGCGTTCGTCCTCTTCCAGGACAAAACACTGCAAAAGGCTCGTTTATACCAGGTGTATGCATAAGTTTTTTCCGGTTTTTTGGTAAAAAAAACGTTATTTTAAAAGGAAATTAATTTTTTCTTTATTCAAAATATTGGCCATCGGCTTCTACACATTTCGCCCATCTTTCAGGTAATTTATGAATATTATGCCAGAAAAACTGCTTGTCTTTTGCGGCAAACCATTAGTCGAGCCATTTTCCAACTTCCTCGAAATTGCTGAAGTGCTGCTCTGCGAGCGCGTGCCCCATTGATGCGAAAAGGTGATAGTCAGATGGCGCCAGGTCTGGGGAGTACGGCGGGTGCGGAAGGATGTCCCATCCAAGCGATTTCAAGNAACAAAATCACTTTGCCATGTCTTCTGGCCCATTCCGGTCGTCTTTCGATTAATGCGTGGTTTAAATTAATCATTTGTTGGCGATAGCGTTGTGTATTAAATGTTTCGCCGGGCTTCAAGAGTTCATAATACACAATACCGCTCTGGTCCGACCATACACAGAGCATGGTCTTCTTGCCGAAGCGATTTGGCCTTGGTGTTGATGGACTGGCTTCGCCAGGTGAAAGCTACGATTTTTTTCGCTTCGGGTTTTTAAAATAAATCCATTTTTCGTCACCCGTCACAATTCGATACAAAAATGATTTCCTTTCGTGGCGTTGAAGCAGCATTTCACAAGTGACTTTGCGATTTTCCATTTGACGTTCATTCAAATTGTGTGGCACCCATTTACCGAGTTTATTGATCTTTCCCATTGCTCGAAAACGTCTGCTGATTGTTTCTTGTGATACATGTAATACTTCTGCTAATTGCCGTTGAGTTTGAGTTGGGTCATCATCCAATAACTCCTGCAATTGCTCGTCTTCGCATTTTTGTGGTCTACCAGAGCGCTCACTGTCTTTGATTGAAATCACCATTTTTAAATTGTCGAAACCATGTCTTACATGTTCTAATCGATGGAGCGTGTTCACCATATGTTTCTACCAGCAAACGATGACTTTCAACAGCCTTTTTCTTTTGATTAAATAAGAAAAGCAATGCGTGCCGCAAATGTTCTTTTTCAGGCACAAAACTCGACATGATCACTGAACGATAAAACAAAGACGCTAGTTTTTGGCGGACTCAACTTGTGTGTGTTTGTAGTTTTAAATGTCAGACGAACAAAATGTCGTATATGTCAAATTAATACGCTGCGTACTTCTCGCTGGCGCAATCTCTTAGTTAAACCGGAAAAAACTTATGCATACACCTGGTATTTGGTCCACCTTCGTATTTTTTTTTTCTGTGGATCTCAATTCTGCTGCATCGGCAAGTTCTAAAAACAATACGAAATCTTTGTTAGTTGTCCCAATCTAGATCATAGTTCACGTTTTCTTTTTTGTACGTTTTCCGTATTTGCATATAAGATTTTCTTTTCAAACAGTAAGGCCAATGTCGAGGACAGTCACAAAATACTTAAGGGGGTCATCCCGTGTGACGGCTTCAAAAAATCGATTTTTTTTTGTGCATAAATCTAATCTGGAGCATGCATAGGATATACTGGCAAAGTAATTTTGGCAAAGGATTTTTTTAACTGGTGCCCATGATTGATCGAAAACGGTTCAATGGATTTAAATAAAATTTTAATAGAAGATTCAGCACATCTGTGGCTATCGTGGGAACTAGAATTTTAAAAAAATATTAAACCGTTTTCTGTCTGCATAAAAAAATAGTCGCAAAAAATCATGCTATTTTGAGTTATAATTTTTAAAAGCTTGCGAAAAATTGAATTTTTAATATTTTCAAAAAATCCTTGTTCCCACGATAGCCACACATGTGCTGAATCTACCATTAAAATTTTATTTAAATCCATTGGACCGTTTTCGAAAAATCATGGGCACCAGTTGCACCAGTTAAAAAAATCCAGTTGTGAAAAAAAACGCGTTAGAAATAGCTCTAGATTAGATTTATGCAAAAAAATTCGATTTTTTGAAGCCGTCACACGGGATGACCCCCTTAACGTCTTGTCTGATGAAATGTTCATTAGTTCCTCTTAGGCCAAGTTCTCGATCACGTAGAAACTGAACTGATATGCATTGCATATTTATGGATTCTTCTCGCTGATTTTACTTCCTTTCCAGGACAATAGTTATAACCTCTTTCTCCATGATTTTAATATTTTTTTTCACGAATAAACACACATACATTTTACCGTCTTTCTTCGGGATAAATTCTTAGCATGCAGACAGGATACAAATTGCACGGCATTATCTGATACACAGGGTCTCTATAATTTGCACAATAGACTGCTCGAAGCGCGTCATGCCTATTGGTTGTATGTTTTCGCGCGCCAAATATTCGCGAAAACATGCCCGTCATTCTAATAAAGCATAATGTGCAATATGACGAGCTATCCCCCGCATTATATAATAATAATTTTCATATATTTTTGTATATCCATTCACAGCGTTGATTTCGGCATTGCTTAAAACTTTTACTAATTTTTTTTTGGTTTCGATGCTCCAATCACTGTGAAAATCGTTATCGTCGACCTAAGCATACGATCTTCATCAGATAGCTCTTCGTCAGATGACTCTTCATCCAATATTCCTTCAAAGTTATTATCTACTTCCATTACTTCTGTAAACTATTTCTCACCGTGTTCGATAGGTACGTTGTTTTCCTCCATTTTAACTACAGACTCATAATAATGTGCAAAACTTTTGACTCGTGTATAACTTCCGGCTCATATACTGGCGCGATGCGCTTTGCCATACGTTTTTATATTTGATGTGACATCTCTGTCGCTTTGTCGCATCTTCAATGAAAAATGTACAAACGGCGCTTCTTTTTGAATTTGCTCGACACGTTTTTTAGCTAATGCAAATCTGTACTCATCATATAGTTATATTGTTGTCACGTGTGGCCTATCATGTTTCCTGGATGCAAGATGTACGAAATGGTATTCCTTCTCATCATCATTCAAGATAGTTTTCTTTTTCAGTTGATGCAACTCAACGATTATTGCGTGATTTTATGAATGTTACGTACAAGATTTTTTTTTACTTTAAATGAGCTAATACATCTTTGGCACGTTCCAAAATTTAGCAGGTAATTTCGTATTATTATCTTTTAATTTCATGTAACAAGGTAGGATAGATGACTGAAGTTTTTCTTTTCAGATAAAGATGATCTATATTTTCAGAGATACATGTGTTGGTGTATTCGTGTTGTTATAATTTTTATTTAGCTCTTGTACAGCTTTCCTTCACAGCCATCGTCGTGCGGCTGTATTCAACATGAGGTACTCCGTGGTCCAGTTCTCTCGGTCCTGCTGGTTCCGTTATACCTTTCTCCGTATGGTCTGCGTTCCTCTCGTCGTCGCCGAGGGTGAATCCTCTTCCTTATACTTCGGCGACAAGGGTCGTCCGACCCGAAAGTTTCGGGCGAGCTGTGATAGAGGAGGTTCGTCCGTCGAGGTGGAGTTAGCTTCAGCAGCCGGAGTATCCAGGGCTGGAACACCACTTCTGTCTTAATTTCTGGCTCGGCAACCAGCGGGCTTAACGCATAGGTCCGTATTATTTCATTTGATCGAAAAGTGAGTACAGAATATGGACTATAAAACCATTTCAGATAATTTTTAGATGAGATAACATGTTTTTTTAATCTAAGATGAAGGTGAAAATATTTTGTATTTTTCGATCTAGATAAAGATACAGATGATCTCTTCATTCATCTGGATGATTATTTAGATAATTTTATCTTTTACCGGCAAATACTGGCTAGCAATAATATTTGCATATAATAAGCTAAAAATAACATTCTTTTAAGACTGCATGCAGCCATGAAAAAGAAAAAAACATGAGCGTCGGCGCGATGTGATGTGCTCTCACGCGCATGAGATCATCGCACCGCGAACTGACGCAAACTGCGGGTGATACGGGGCGTGGGTGTGGATTACCGTAAGGGTACGGGCCGCCTGAGGGGTGGGCTGCCGCGAGTAGGGTACAGACTATTGAAGGGATGTAGACTGAGAAACGCGCGGAGGATGACGTCAACCGGAGGAGGTAGTTTTCACATATATCAGTCGTTTATTATCGATAGCCGTTCAATATAGCCATTCAGTATTGTCTCCTGAGATAACCGTCATACTTTTAGAATTTGCTTTTCCCTTTTTATCATTCGGTCACCGTTATTTTTTTTACTTATCCGTTGCCATTTGAACATTGTTTGTTATGGTTTGCGGTAGCCGTTTTTATCGTTCGGTAACGGTTTATTATCGTTTTTGCAATCCCTGGTCGGCCGGTAACTTTCCTCCGCGTGACGTATACCCCCTCCCCCTCGTGACGTGGTCACCGCGCACCAATAAGCCCCTCGTCCGCGTGACGTCATCTCTCTCCCACGGTACCTCCATCGCCCCGCTTCCCTGGAGCACACGCCAAAGTTAGGACTCTCCTAGTATCACTACTGATAGAGAATAGACATGTATATGTTAAAATTACATCTTTTGCTTTTAGTGCCATACCTGTGTCCAGGCGTAGGCGAACTCTCTCATATGCTTGTAGTGCGCACGTTAATTATACACAAGCATATGGGACCTACAGTTTAACGCCGGTTCCAAACGGCAACGTTTTTAGAGAGATTGTACTAGGCAATAATACTCTCGGTAGTTTGCCATTGCCTTCCGAGAGGAGATGGGAGCATAAATATTTTGGCTTCTGCGGGATCGTATCCAGGACTGCTGGTATAGTAAGACCAGTGCGCTACCTCCCAAACAGCACGTAAACGTTCGAGGAACGTCCGCTTTATGTTCATTTGGTTTAGTTATATTCAAACAAAGTGGGAACGTTCGAAGAATATACGTTTTAGAACCTTTAATATGTATCTTACGTAGCAAAAGTGTCGCAGTATCACAATTATGCTGCTCTGTTACAATTCCATTTTTTAATTAAAATATATACATCTTGAAGTTTGATTATGTCTATTTATAACAAATTATTTAAAAAATATATTAATATATTAATATATTTTAGCAATTAATATGTTTTTTAAATAATTTGTTATAAATAAACATAATCAAACTTTAAGATGTATATATCTTAATTAAAAAAATAGAATTGTAACAGAGCAGCATAATTGTGATACTGCGACACTTTTGCTACGTAAGACATATATTAAAGGTTCTAAAAGGTTTTAAAGTTCAATGTCATAGACTTCGTTTACACGGCAATGTTAATCCGATTTAGTGTAACTACCCAAGCAGTACGCAAACGTTCGAGGAACGTTCTCTTTACGTTCACATGATTTGGTAAATTTAATTTAAAAAATATACTAATTGCTAAAAGACATTAATAAAATCTTTTAAATTAAATTTACCAAATCATGTGAACGTAAAGCTAACGTTCCTCGAATGTTTGCGTGCTGCTTGGGTAGTTATTAAATCGGATTAGCATTGCCGTGTAAACAAAGTCTATGACAGAGATCTTTAAAACCAATCGTATACCTTTTCTTATATGTCTAAGTCTAAAATAGTCACTCAGTCACGAAAGCACATCAAAGATTGATGTTTCCGAATATAGCCTGCGCGTTTCAGAACAGCTGGTGTCTAATAATATGCACACAGAATGGCTTCCCGAACGCACCTAGTTCCTTAAGTCCACCAATCAATACTTGTAACTCCCTACGTTCTCATTAGTAGTGTTGAGGTGCGCCGGTTGGCTGCCTGTAACCAGAATTTAGTGAAGAGGTCTGTTCGTTTTCGCTACACACTCTGAACTAGTGGAATAAGTTAAAGCGAGACAAATATATGTTTTCTCATTTCAACTTATTACACTAGTTCAGCGGTGCAGTAAAAACGAACAGACCTAAGTATAAGTTTTCAGCGCTGGCAGTGAATTTTGGAATACACAGTTTGTTAGTTTCTGCAAATAGTGTAAAAGGCATAGAGATATAAGAATAGAGGAAACAAGGGATATATGCTATCTGTAAGTGGAAGTGATAGAGGTCAAGAGAGAGATGGATGCCGAGTGTCCTATCTGTCTCTTTCTAGTCGAGCGCTGTGATTGGTTGTTACAATAAGCCACCAAGACGACCACGCGACGTCAGGAGGGGAAAAAGCAGACTAAAATTTCGTTTTGTAAATATGCGTGCACATGTGTGTAGAATTAAAATTCGTTAAATGTTCGAACGTTAACAAAATAATAATTGGACGCGATTTGTTTAAAAATGAAGCATTATTTGAAATGCAAGGCGGAGTTTTATCCTGGATGTAACCGCAGTTTTCACTCGTAAGAAAGTACAAATACATAACCTCAAATAATTATATGTTATTTTTTCCTACATTTAAAAAAATATGTAAATGTTGTAGGCTACCGAAGGATGTAGATATAAGGCGTAAATGGTTGAATATACTTCAACTACCTTTGTATTTTGAAGTGAAAACAGCATATATTTGCAGTGATCATTTTAGCAATGACAGTTTCTTTGAATTGGATGGAGAAAAATGTATAGCTATATCGT
>NW_014558803.1:10145-14326 GCF_001313825.1 Dinoponera quadriceps
GTATGCTAGAAAAATGACAAAAACACATTTTATTATTTTTATTATATAATAATGTTTTAAATATTTTGTAGATTTCTCTCTTACTAGGATTTCAGAACTGATGTTTGGAGCATCAGTACCAGAAAAGCCTATAATTAATATTAAAGTTATAGAAAAAACTGGTAGAAGAAATCTACCTATTTTGCAAGAAGAGGAAACGTTTAGAATTTTTGGTAAGTATGTTTGTAAAATTATTTTACAACGATATGATTCTATATTTTATTTTATAGAAAACCCTGATTTGGTAAAACCAGTAGTGACTATCGTAGATGGAAAGAAACTAACAACAGAATTTGTTTTACTCGAACTAGCAGCTATTGAAAGGAAAGTTAATGCAGAGATTGAATCAGAAAGTTGTACACCGATAATCAACAAGGTATTTAAAAAAAATATATGAGTTAATTTAATAGGATCTTATTAGGTATGTGTAAAGGTTTTAGTCTTTTGATTATATGAAAATAAAATAGAAATTTGTGAAGAAAAAATAAAACAAATTTAATTTACATATATTTAATATTACTCTATAAGTTTTACATGTACCTAGTATCACCTTGCAATCTTTGTACACACTTAATACTACTCTATGAATTTTGCACACATTTAATACTATTTTGCAAGTTTTAACGACAAATGTATTAATATATTATATGAGTAGAAATTAATCGCAAGAAAAAAAAGTACAAAGTTTACATACACGTTTATATTTTTTAGCTAGTCTTGACCACGAGGGAATTAATGCTGAATGTTATAATGGTTCTACAAACGATTTTCGATGCCATGAAAAATGATGACATTCGGGACATGAATGATTTATATTTTTCTAAAATTTATAAAGATCACAATATTTGCATCAAGTCCGAATGTGAGGCAGATGCTTGGCATAAAGGAGAGCGTGGTATTGAGGCAAGAAGATTACTAGGTGCACTTTCGCATATCAGCTGGGAATCATCATATTTGAGCAGTTATTTGGCAGGAAAGTCCCCATTACACACGCGTAATGATGAATGTTACAATCGTTACTTACCACAAATGATACATTATAACGCATGGCCAAAGAAAAACCATGATTTCGAAATGCTTGAAATAATAAAGGAATGTGTCACTTTAATAGGGCTTGTTGTGAGTATATCTTGTTTTATTTTTTCATGCTGCGTGCATTAGTTGTTGATATTTTGTACTATAATTGATGTAATATTTATATTTACAGAGAAGATCTCATCAGTTTACAGGTCTTATAAGAGCTATTATGAAAGTATTGTGTAATGTACAAGAGAAAGTGGGTTACTGTGAAAAAGGGTATATCAATATTACTGTCGTAATCAGTTATAAATTTTATGACTTGAATGCGTATAAATCTTATGTAATAATGTAACATATTTTTTAGGTTGGAATATGTTTGCCTAATATTCAAAGAACTGGTTTTCTCGAGACCACTGTCTCTTTGTTATGCACTATTAACTCATTTCGTAATGGTTTTTAGTAAATGCGTTGTATTCATTCCAAAACTCTGTAGGGGTTCACGTAAGTATAAACTATGTATGAGAAAAGAAGTTTTTTTAGTACTAATTATTGTTATTTTAACAGAATCAATAGCAATAAAGAACTGGAAAGGATTTTTACATTTTACACCAGGTATGTTCCGAAATTTTGAAATAATATTTTTAATTCTATTCTATATATTTATAATTTCAGTATACTTTTAAATGTAGGAATAACATGAATGTACATATGCAAAAGAAGTAAATCTAATGATAAACATATTCTATATTACAGATGCTTGTGTTTTACAAATTCTTATAATCCAAATGGAACATTTTCATCCGGACTTTCTCACTACTTTAAATATGACACATGCGTTAATATCTTCTATACGATATATACTACAGAACAATAATCTATTGAGAGCCGAAAGTTTAGAATCGTGCAACTGTTATAAGAAACTATTGCAATTTACAATTAATATGCTGGGAAAATGCTGTGAAACCAGATCAATTGTAATTGATAACGTCAAGTGGCAAAATTCGCTTTACATTTCCAAGTGTTATGCTTTGAAAAAAATTAATTATAAAGATTATGTATGTCAATTAAAATATAATGTACCAAATACGGAAAAATATTCAGTAGAAACATACCCGGAGAAGTTAGATCAGAATTTTTGGTATAGCGTCAGGAAAACCCAACACCAAGTGTTGAGAGAAGGCATCAGATTTTTATGTCATCTCATGATTTGCGATCCCTACTTTGTTACTCAATCACCTGACATTGAAGATTCGTTTCATTTATTTATAAGAAATATTACTTTCTTCAACGATTTAATACTTCATGAGAACGAACGTAAGTATCATAATGCGTTATATAATTATCTTATGCAAATAACGATATATAATTGATATCGATATTTTAGGAGAAACATTGGAACGAATAAAATCTACATATATTGTTGATAAAGGTATACAAAATGAGATCGAAGCGCAACATAAAAATACATGTGTCACTCAGTTGAGTATGGCCAATTTTAAAAAAAAAGTTATTCCTGCAGTAAGAAATTATTCTGGAATGACAGAGAATTTTGATAGAATACACATGGCTATTAAAGCGTTATATAATTTTAAAGTAGAATTTAAGGATAATTAAATGTATCACATTCTGGAGATTTGTTTCTTAATGTTTATATGTACAATTCTTTGTAAACTTTTTGTGAGGTATAAAGAAAAAAAATATATAAAGACAAGAAATCGTATAATTCATATTCAATGTCATAATTCATTAGCCATTGTTTTATTGCCAAAGAACGCATTTCTTTCCTGGATTCATTTCCTTTCCTACTGGGCAATTATATACTGCAGAGAATTCATTCAAGTTGGAAAAACTGCCGTGTATTCGTATTTCTGATCTTGGATGTTCGTCCAAGAGGAGCAATTTTATCTTTTCTGGTGTGACATTTTCACAAAACGTCTAAAAAAATCAAATTTACGGTTATCTCGATATTTTAAATATATCGTTGTTGACTCCACATTGAACATATTTATTACATTATTTTATAGCGTTGTGTTTTGTTATACACAGTGCACGGCATTTATAAAAAATATTTGATCATTACTGTATTCCTCGAAATATGGCAATCGCATTTCAGGTTCATTCAGCTTTACTTTTCTATTAGCCTATAGGCGTTAGCAATGCCGCAACGCTGCAGCAATGCCAGCAGAATGTTATCAATGTTCTTTCTCAGCGATAATCTGCCATTTACATGTAAAATACAAATGGATTCAAAAATATTCAGAAAATATGATAATTTGTCATCAATTTTTGATCATTAATAACGTCATTGATCATCAATACATAAGTGGAATCAATACATCAATGGAACATAATCGTAAATTTGTTCACGTTGCATAAATTATTGACATTTTGCACCTAATGCCCGTTGCACACTGGACGCAATGAACGACATCTAATGAGGGCTCTTCTTTCTTAGAGAGAGACCAATGTACAATGGGTGTTAAATGTAAAAGTGTCAAAAGTGCAAGCAACGCGAACAGACCTGACGTTGAAATGATATATAGCGTGAATCAAAATGAGCAATTTTTTATCCTATAGCCGACCGCACGAAACGGTGATATATGCTACAAGATAAGTTATATGATACAAGCGACGTGATACATACTTGTATCAACGTTAAACCTAACCTCGATTCCAAGTGAAATGTATTTTTATTTTCACCTGCGTAAATTTATTTCAGTTTGAGACGATACTGTGAATGAAAAAGAAAATCTTTGAAAAGGTGTATTAAATCTGATTAAAATTATGAGTGAACATAATTATTATCAAAATAATAAATCATCTCACAATAGTGAAAATGATGATGAGTTTCTTGACCAAAGTATTAATGATGATGACTTTGACATGGTTTTATTAACTCTTATAAAACAATACCCATGTATATATGATCCAAACAAGTTAAATCAAGAAAAAATTTAATTACTTAAACGACTTGTTACTACATTACCAAGATCCTCATTCTCTTTATTCCTTTGAATTAATGAACTTGCCTTGTTTGATTCATTTCCAAAATCTTGCTTTGAATGCGTTGGTCTAGAAGATGTTACATTCTGTGAACTTCTTTCTAACACGGTTGGTATTTT
>NW_014558804.1:0-1783 GCF_001313825.1 Dinoponera quadriceps
ATGTCTACGCATAATTGTTATCTTTACTATTCTTACAACTTTTCCTCTTTATTTCCTTTGACACTTCAAATCCTATCAGAATCACCAACGTCAGTAAGAAATGATTATAAGTAGACTATAAGAAAGGAGAGTAGGTTGATTCATCTTTTCATTAATCCTATTATTTACCTACATTAATTATTTAATATATATTTTATCTGCAATCGAATAAGTTACATAATTAATACACATTGCTCGATGAAATTAAGAAAATAATAAGTGCAAGTGGAATGTCGGCATAGCCACATATAAAACAACTCCGAGACAAATTCTTCTTTAATTCTTAACGTGGAGAAAACGGCAGCTAACCGTTTATAGCGTCAACGTAGGACAATAGCTTGCGCAATATTCTCGAGATTCTCTCNCAGTGGTCTTCCGAGCTCGAACAAATTTGCAGGGTTAATGGGGAACCAAATTTTGCCTCGTGAAGGTTTGTTTTCGGCGGGCAATTAATAATTTAATAAAAACGCGCCGAGCGATTTACGGTAATTTATGAGTTTGCTAACTAGCGTCGCTAATGTTCCGCGCGCAATCTATTTATCCATACATAACCGAAAAAAAAGAGAAAATCGACACGAGAAAATTAATTTGCTGTCGCATGTTATATGCGCCGTTCCGCCGCCATAAAATTATTATCCGTTCCGGCCGCGTAAATTGTACCATCGCAACGAGGGACATTAACGTCCCTTAAATCGCATTTTCTAGAGCCACCCAATCCCGGAAAGGAAAAATGAAAGGCGAACCTCCCAAGACGTGGTAACGCGCGAGCAGGTGGGGCGTGAACAAACGAGTCTCTTAACGAGATCAGCTCCGTGGAAATATGCGGTGATGCGGATATTCGCGAGGTATCCCTCCCGTGAATGACGAGAGAGGAGCACTTTGACATTCGGCTAACTAGGGAAAAGAAGAAAGATAGCGACGCGGAGTGGATAATAGCGAGATAGCGAGAAATAGCGGGAACGAGAGAGCAAAAGAGAAAGAGAGGGAGAGAGAGGAAGTGAGAGAGAGCGCACATGGCAAGAGGGAAATGCCGCGAGGCTGCGTCTTGGATGACTTCCTCGAGCTCATTATGCCGACAATAATTAACGTTGCATAAAGTGTCGTTATGGAAATAACCGAGGAACCGAGTAGAGCGGATGAAAGGGATGAAAACGGAGCTGTCAAGGAGGAGGACAGCAGAGGAGACGCCGCGCGAGAAGTAACGGAAAAAGACGGGGACGAGGGGTAAAACACACACTACTATCCGACGCATTCCGCACGGATGGAAAATGTTTCTATTGATAGCCCGCGCCGCTTCGCGGGATATCGCGTTGCTAGCCTGTCCTTCTCCGCCGGCTGGCTGGCTGGCTTCTCGTTTTTCCCGGGAAAAATAATTAATCCGTCCTTCGTCCTGAAAGCGGGGCCGAGAGCAGAGAAAGAGAGGGAGAGAGGCGGTCGGGACAAACGGCAGCGGCGGGAGTAGTGGTGGCGCTTAGCGCTGAATGTCCAATTATTATATCACAAAATATCTAGAAAATAGGATAATGCAACTCGTCGGAGCCCCCTCGGGGGGAGGGCAGCGGATAAAAAAGGAAGAAAATCGCCGAGGGTGCGCGAGGAGAAGAAACTCATGGGGGGCAGCAGCTTCGCTACGGAAATGCAGCCACCTCATCACGCACGCCATAGAACTGTCTATGTAGAAGAAACGAAACCGCAAGTAGAAAACGCCAGTCAACGGCAGCCAGTATGCGGAAACCGCGACGAA
>NW_014558805.1:0-2041 GCF_001313825.1 Dinoponera quadriceps
TATACGCGCAAACAAATTCTCTTACTTTTGGTTATGCCAAATAAACTTTGTATAGGCTCACATAATAAAAATATCTCATAATTTACCACATATTGCGTTCAGCGTATGTTTAGAAGCAAATGTAAATACATCCTTTTCAATAGTTCCATCGACATCCTTTAAGGTCTTGGTCATGAGTTGTCGCTCCACAATTAAAACATCAACATACTTTCGCAATACATTGAAATGAAATGCAGACGTCAGTATCTTACGTCGTGAGTGCCACTTGGCACCTAATATATAAATAAAATTATGGATTGCATCATGTTTTGAATAATTTTCAACGCAAATATTTATTAGCGCTGAATTCTGTAGGGTTATCGCGCGATAACCCTACAGAATAAAGTTAAANCATAACCCTATAGAATAAAGTTAAATAAGGCCAATATCGCTCGCCTGCTTCCTGCGATTACTTCTCGCGCTTTTGAATTTATCATTCAACTAATAATCTTTAGTAGACTTATAGTTTCAGATTGATTTCGTTTTGTCACTTGTCTTAGTAAGTAGTTGTCGAAAAATTGCGAGGTAGAATAAAAGAGAATTCTTAAACTCTGTTTTATTTGTTTGCTTCTTCTTTATGCGCTACATCGATAACAGCAATTTCGGCGTAAATTCACATGTTGTCATGTCTTTATCAAAATTATGAATGCACAGGAAAAAATATGTCTCACGGCAAGGTTTAATTGCTATTCATATGTGACCGGAGACATATATATTTACATTAGATCTCACTTGCAAACTCGTGAGCTTACAATGAATAAGTGATACGGCTTTATCAGCTTGAGAAAATCTTTAAGTTTGTGTATGTGTAGAATTATATATTTTCCAACATTACTATACGATACTTTTTTTCATCGTAATAAATGTATAATGAATTATATGCTCCAGTTCATAGTACTTATTAATTTGAAGCGTACGTCCGAAAGTTGAACATAAGGAGTGTTTTCAAAAGTGGGAGGATCTCTGGAAGAAAGTTATGGCTTCCAAAAAGAAGTACATTGGAGGGAACACGACGTTATTGGCCAAAAATTAACTCTTTCTTCTGCTACATCGCTAAGTCGGATATTTTCTGTGCAGACGTCGTATATGCGTCTATTTATGATATTCATTTTTGCTACATTACCTCCGCTGGTAAGAAGTCCAGTATTTAGCCCAGGAATTAATATTTTGTATATGATACTTTTTTTTATATGCTTCGTATTGTTCAATATTACTTGGAATCATAAGAGATCACATTTAAAGATATGTAATTTATACTCTGATAACTGCGAATCGAAATTAAAAAACAACTTGTATCAGATTTTTTAGACAACCAATTAGCACTATGGAAGAGAGACTTTAACATTTTGATACTTCTCGAGATATCTGATAAAACGACTTATTTTTATAAGTCTATCGTTGTATCATGTTAATCGGTTAAAATTAATTTTTCAATCGGATACTTACGTGCATATTATATATATACTGTCATCTTATTTTTTTGACGTAAGACGTTCGTGCAAATATATGTATGTAGTATAAGTCTTCACTATAATGGCGGTCCGTGGAGTAGATATTATGGAATTTATTCCGTATTATGAAGAATATTTTGGATATATTTCGAATAACAGATATACACACAAAAATAAAACTTATTATATAAACTAGAACGAATGTATATTTTAACTTCTTTATACAATCCGCAAAACTTCTTATCAATAGAGATTCTTATGAATAGAGATACACTTTAGTCTTCATTTTGCAAATATGTTTACGCTTCTCTGTTCTATTTTCAAATCCCGTCTATCTTGCTTTCCACATATTTTCTTCTACATAATCTCCGACGTATGCCACTTCGTATTAATACGCTGCGATATAATGGGTACAAAGATAACACTTGAACAAGGACTTATAGTTTCGCAAAAAATTCCAGTTTCACAAGGCAAGGTTTACACATGGCAAGGTTCACAATACGCATAAATTACAATACTTAACGCACATGTTACTATTTATATTCCTTACA
>NW_014558805.1:2228-2942 GCF_001313825.1 Dinoponera quadriceps
GATGACTACGCGCGTTTGATTGGAATGACTTTCATGCGAATCGGACGTGCAGCACCTAGTATAAAATCCGTTTTCATCGAGACATGTTTTAAATAATCAACAGGCTCTAAGTGGAAGTTGTGCACAAGAGGAGCTATTAGGACCTTCATCTCCAACATGGCGAATCGTTGACCTATTAATTCATTAGAACTTATTTGTGAAATAAGAAATTAATATCTTATAAATTACCTATGCAATTTCGTGGTCCTGCGCTGAAGGGTAAATAGGAATAAGGATGACGATTCCTTATATTCTCTGGTAAGAATCTATCTGGATCAAATACCTCCGGATTTGGCCAAATATTAGGATTATGATGAAGATTGTAAATAAAGAAATGCACCGTTGTGCCTTCTGGTACCAGATATGATTCTGTAAGCATCATCGAACATAATAAAACATATTTTACAAGCAGCAATGGAAAATTTAGAAAATAAATATATATTCACATGTACATAATTAATTTATTGTACCTGTTGTACATGTAAAAATTTTTCCATTCGAGTGAAATAATGGATAAATGGATAAAAATTAAACACCAGTTAACGCAAGTAGAAAATATTGCCAAATTTACCAAATATTAAATAAGGAAACATACATATTTAAATAATTTGTAATAAAATAAAATTACTTTTTCCTAAAATTGAAACGATATTATCTATTGATAACATATATATA
>NW_014558806.1:0-1611 GCF_001313825.1 Dinoponera quadriceps
TCCTGCCTGCTGCTGCAGTAGTGACGCAACGCTATGACTACCACTCTCATTAGTTCGACGAAGGCGCTCACGATTACGACGCTTCAGTGTCAGCTCCACGAAGTGTTCGTGCCAAACAAATCGCGCACGGCTTTGCGCCGGAACACGAACGCGAAGTATCGTTCTCCGTCGTAAACACCCTTCCAAACAAGCTTGTGTCCGACTTGCACGCGTGCAGCCACCGGAGGATCCGGTTACCGACGTCGTTGATCAGCTCTATCTCATTGATCTCCGCAGTCGAGCTCTCGACTTTCGCGACGACGATATGGGTTTCCACCACGGTGCAACTTTCCGGTAGCTCAATCCCGTCGACGTCGTCCATGTTCAGATTGTGCCGATTGCTGGCGTCCCAGAGGTGAACAACATAACCGCGCGACAGGGTGGCATCGGAGTCGTCGCTGCTCTCGTCGTCGCTGCTCTCGTCGTCGCAGCTCTCGTCGTCGCAGCTCTCGTCGCCGTTGTTCTCGTCATTGTTGCTCCTCCGAAATCGGAAACGATCGCGTTCGCTCGTTGCTGCGGTCTCCTACCACGACAGCGGAGAGCCAAGGTACGGCGGCGGGAAGTTGTCTGTGGGCATCAGTGCCTCCGACCGCGACAGCGGAAGACCAGGGTGCGGCGGGGTTGTGTCGTTCATGGGCACAGGCGTCTCCGCGATACTGCTAGTCTCGCTTGTTCACCGATCGCACATTGACTGCACTCACGGCGTCGAATAGCTGGTTCGGACACTCGATCGATTGCGCTATAATATTGAGGTCGGAGATATCGAAACTCCAAATACCGTCTAATTTTTTTATTTGAGGGCAGATATACTGCAATTTTGTTTATGGTGCGGTGAACAACGGCGTTTCCGCCGATACCAGGCGATCACACATCTCGGAGATGCTGGACATATACAAAGACAGTCCGATAAGTACTTAGCCTTAAAAAGAAAAACGAAAATTTTGGAAAAGTGGCGATTTATTTCTCAACATAGTCTACTTTTAGCTCGATACACTTGACCCAGCGATGCTCCAACTTTTTTAACCCATCTGAAAAATACGTTTTCTCGAAATCTGCAAAGTAGGCCTCCGTGGCGGCAATGACCTCATTCGACTCAAATTTCTGACCGGCGAGTGAAATTGGTCGAGTTGGACTACGAACTGCTGCCCCATCCACCGTATTCTCCAGATTTGGCCCCGTGCGACTTTTTTTGTTTCCAAACTTGAAAAAGTCACTCGCCGGGCAGAAATTTGACTCGAATGAGGAGGTCATCGCCGCCATGGAGGCCTAATTTGCAGACTTCGAGGAAACGTATTTTTCAGATGGGTTAAAGAAATTGGAACATCGCTGGGTCAAGTGTATCGAGCTAAAAGGAGACTAGGTTGAGAAATAAATTGCCACTTTTCCAAAATTTTCGTTTTTCTTTTGTAGGCTAAGTACTTATCGGACCGCCCTTGTAGATCTAGTGGGTTCGTCCGATGGTCGCCACGAACCCAGCTTGGTACGCGTAGCGCATCTTTATACCGCACAAGTATGCGTCCCGAGTGTGCGATTCTTTGGCTGCCAACTCGGCAGGCGTCGACATGTCGTTGC
>NW_014558807.1:0-2339 GCF_001313825.1 Dinoponera quadriceps
AAAATTTTTGACCATGAGTTATGGGGAAACATGTTAGAATATCAAGATCCACATCTAGATCTATCAGAGTCGAAAGACGGGACCTCTAACGCAGTTTGATTTCTTCAAGCAACATTGGTTGCGATAGGAATTTTCAATAGTGAGTTTTGGAGAAACGTGTCAGAATAGCAAGTTTCATAATATAGTAAGTAGAATAACATTTATTACAATTTGTAATATTATTATATTTTGACAATGAGTGATGGGGATACATGTTAGAATAGAAAGTTTTACATCTAGATCTAACAGAGTCGAAAGACGGGACATCTAACGCAGTTATATTTCTTCATGCAACATTGGTTGCGATAGGAATTTTCAATCGTGACTATTAGAGAAACGTGTCAGAATAGCAAGTTTTCATAATATAGTAAGTAGAAGAACGTGTTTTAGAAAATGTAGAATTAATATTTTTTGACAATGAGTTATGGGGAAACATGTTAGAATAGAAAGTTTCACATCTAGATCTAGCAGAGTCGAATGTCGGGACCTCTAACGCAGTTTGATTTCTTCAAGCAACATTGGTTGCGATACGAATTTTCAATCGTGAGTTTTGGAGAAACGTGTCAGAATAGCAAGTTTCATAATATAGTAAGTAGAATAATATTTATTACAATTTGTAATATTATTATATTTTGACCATGAGTGATGGGGATACATGTTAGAATAGAAAGTTTCACATCTAGATCTAACAGAGTCGAAAGGCAGGACCTCTAACGTAGTTAGATTTCATAAAGAACCATTGGTTGCGATAGTAATTTTCAATGGTGTGTATTGGAGAAACATGTCAGATTAACAAGTTCACATAATATAATAAGTAGAATAACGTTTATTGGAATGTGTAGAATTAATTTTTTTTGAACATGAGTGATTGGGAAACATGTTAGAATAGAAAGTTTTACATGTAGATCTGTCAGAGTCGAAAGACATGACCTTTAACGGAGTTTGAGTTCAGCAAGCACCGTTGGTTGCGTTAGTAATTTTCAATCGTGAGTATGGGAGAGACATGTCAGAATAGCAGTTTCTCATAATATAGTAAATAGAATAATATTTATTAGAATGTGTACATTTAATATTTATGGACCATGAGTGATGGGGAAACGTGTTAGAGTAGAAAGTTTCACATCTAGATCTAACAGAGACGAAATGCAGGATCTCTAACGTAGTTAGATTTCATGAAGGACCATTGGCTGCGATAATAATTTTCAATGTTGAGTATTGGAGAAACATGTGAGAATAACAATTTCACATAATATAATAAGTAGATTAGCATTTATTGGAATATGTAGACTTAATATTTTTTGACCATGAGTGATTGGGAAACATGTTAGAATGGAAAGTTTCACATCTAGATCTATCACAGTCGAACGACAGGACCTCTAATGCAGTTAGATTTCAGCAAGCATCGTTGATTGCGATATAATTTTCAATCGTAAGTATTGGAGAGACATGTTAGAATAGCAAGTTTTCATAACATAATAAGTGAAATAACATTTATTACAATATGTAATATTATTATATTTTGACCTTGAGTGATGGGGAAACATGTTAGAATAAAAAATTTTACATCTAGATTTATCAGAGTCGTAAGGCAGGACCTCTAACGTAGTTAGATTTCATGATGAAGCCTTGGTTGCGATAGTAATTTTCAATGGTGAGTATTGGAGAAACATGTCAGAATAATAGTTCACATAATATAATATGTAGAATAACATTTATTGAAATATGTAGAATTAATATTTTTTGACCATGAGTGATCGGGAAACATTTTAGAATAACAAATTTCACATCTGGAACTATCAGTGTCGAAAGACGGGACCTTAACGGAGTTAGTGTTCACCAAGCACCGTTGGTTGCGATAGTAATTTTCAATCGTGTGTATTGGGGAAACATGTTAGAGTAGCAAGTTGACATAACATAGTAAGTAGTATAACATTTATTAGAATATATAGAATTCATATTTTTGGACCATGAGTGATAGGGAACCGTGTTAGAATAAAAAGTTTCACATGTACATCTAACAGAGTCGAAAGACGGGACCTCTATCGCAGTTAGATTACTTCAAGCACCATTGGTGCGAAAGGAATTTTGAATCATGAGTATTGGAGAAACGTGTCAGAATAGCAAGTTCTCATAACATAATAAGTAGAAGAACGTGTATAGTAATCTCTAATCATTTACGATGGCCTCCGCTGTGGCGCTGCGCGCGGATGGTAAACAAATGATCGTTGTCATTTACATATTGCGAGTTTCCAATATTCTTCTTTACTAATTTATTCGAAATTTAATAAGGAATCGAAGTA
>NW_014558808.1:0-414 GCF_001313825.1 Dinoponera quadriceps
TTTTAGCGGTTCGCGACACCGGAAAATTTTGAACGGCTTCAATTTTCGCGGGGTCGGGTCGTACCCCGTCTTTCCCGATTATATGTCCTAAGTATGTTACTTCCTTTCTCAAAAATTCACATTTCTCTGGCTGTAGTTTTAAATTTGCCTTTCTCAATCGATTAACTAATTTTTCAAATTTTATCGCGTGTTTAGTTAAAGAGCTTGAATATAAAACAATATCATCGAGATGTACAAAAACTTCGTTGCCTTGCATTCCGCTCAATATTAAGTCCATTACTCTTTGAAAGGTTGCTGGCGCGTTTTTTAAGCCGAAGGGCATCCTGTCAAATTCGTAATGTCCATGGGGGGTCGAGAAGGCTGTTTTATGACTGTCGTCCGGATGCATGCGTATTTGGTGAAAACCCGAAGAAA
>NW_014558809.1:0-2849 GCF_001313825.1 Dinoponera quadriceps
TTCTTTGGCATTGAATTGGATGGTTGGCCAAAGTCCACTCATTATTTCCTCCTCTTGGGATTATCAAAATAAATCCAATTTTCATTACTAGTCATGATACGCCACAAAAACATTCTATTTTCTTTGCCTGGCAAGCAAAAAAGTCGCAATAGACAAACGATTCAAAATGGCATTATCTGACAACTCATTCAAGAGCCATGTCCTTTCCTTATGAATTTTTCCCATGACATGCGTTTTTCCCATGACAAACGTTTTGAGACGACCATTGGAGTAACATAAACGCTTAGGAAATTACTTTGATTAAGGTATTCATACACTTTCCCTTAAAAACAAATCAATTTTGAAGAAGAAAAAACGGCAGGAATTAAGTGTATCACGTAATAATTGAAAGGAAAGCATTAATATGTCCCAAACGCTTTAAAGCTCTCCACAATTCTAAAAGCGTTGAGCTGGATCCTCATCGAGTAATTCTTGCAGTTCGATATCTTCAAATTTTTTCAGCTGCCTGGGATGTTCTTTCGGGATGTTAACGTCAAAAACACCTTTAAAAAAGCGTTCAAACCAAATTCTACACGTTCTTCCGATAGAGTTTCATCACCATACACTTCGAATAATAAACAATGCGTTTCAGTTGTGGTTTTTTTCAAGTCGAAATAGTGAAGAAGCACATGTCGGAAAAACAGTTTGTAACGATGCATTCCCCCCGGCGAACACCACGACCGACCGACCATCCGTCGGCCGTCAAACGGCGCATAACGCCACATAAACGATACATGCGCAAAACACGCGACCGACACGTGCTCACAACAACGTTTGTTGTTGTTGTCGAGCACGTGTCGGGATAAACGGCGAAAATGCGGTATAAAAGACCGCATTGCCGTGCTATCGAGACCAGACTCCGCCGGAGTCAACCGAGATCGCAAGATTAGAAGCTGCTCCGGATCCCATCCCCAGGTCGAGGGACCGCGATGGTGCATACGCCGTTGCTGCTATGAGTTTGCAGCCGACAATCCTTCCATCCGGAAAGTCCGAGGTCGTGCGTACGCGGTCTCTCCCGTGGATGTCGCGGGCACCGGATTCATAACAACATTTATTACGGAACGGTGTGTTCGCCGTCTCCACCGGGAGCTCCCAGCCCTCTTGCCCGTGGCAGACCTGGGGATCGGCACGAGTTAGGGTAGTGTGTTCGCCGCCTCGGCCTCTCCACTCTAGCCATTGGGGCTCTGCGTCTCCGGGGCATGCGAGTGCCCCGGAATACCGTTCGTACCGCGTACCGCGCCATATAATTAGAGACAACACATGTCTCTCCGCCGCACCTCACCGGAGGTATCATCGACCGCCGCGATCCACGAATCTATCGCCGCCGGCTGCACGTGGACTAGGCTCGCCCGGCCGACTCCACCGTTCCTGTAAGGAGGCACGATACCGCGTGTCCTCCACACTGGGAGTCGACCGACGCGGGCACTCCAAGTGCAGCAACCACCGCGACCCGCGTACCGTGACGCCGAGTAGAGCAGGTGCATTCCGCCGTCGTGCACTCCGATGCGAAACCGTCAGATTTAAACGCCGCGACCGCGCCGAAAGTAAATACCGCGCCCGCTCACCGCTGGCACCGCGAACTCCACGGGCCGAGCATCACGGCCGTTCCCGCTAAGTTCCGGGAAAGGAAAACAACAGGCCGACGTCACCGCGTCAACAAGGGATTCCGTCGCCAATATTGTCATCCGAGTATTACCGGCGAAACACCGAGATTAAAGCACAGCCCGTCTGAATAACCTGTAACCAGTTGCGGAAGATAATTTAATAAACATTTATTTTGCCAGACAGTTGCTCACTCACTTACTCACTCGCTCACTCGCTCCTATACTGACACTCGCACACCTAAGAACGCTTGGAGATCCGGCGAGCTACGCCAGGCTAGACACCGTTACCGAACACGGTCATCCGGTAAATCGAACGACCACCCCGCCGGCCTGGGCGAAACGAACGTCCACCGACCGACGGGGCTCGGGTCACAAGTTTATTGCGATTGATTTTCATTCAATTGGAAAATCTCTTTGGCATCAAAAAATCCAACTTATAAGGAATTGCTTTTAGCAATGTCTAAACTACACAAGACATGCGACTCCACTGTCGAAAGCGTAGAAGTGTAATCGCCAGCGTAGAAGCCGGTACTCTTTAGTAGCGAGCGACAGGAATTAAATTCACCATCTAATATGCCTAAACTGTATACAACACAGTTAAATCAATAAAAATATATAATATCATTTAAAACCAAACTAACGATTATCATATATAATATCATATAAAACAAAACTAACCTTTATCATTCGCAATGAAAAAAGTTAGATTATATTTGATTATTTCCCGAAAGGAGGTTGGGGGGGAGGGCGAAACCTCTTCTCGTGCAAATACGGGTATTGTATTATATACACATATTAATTCTTCCTCAACCCTATATTACATATTTTTTAACCTTGACGATGTCAGGAAACTACATAGTACTAATTAAACCTTTTTGTTAATAACTTTTAATAAACAGAAATTGCCACTTAAAACTTGTCTAATGTTACTCAATAACATGTTCTTGACAGTATATGTCAAGGTTAAAGTTATCTTTGAGGTGTCCCCTAGAGTACACGATTACTATTTCAAATTCAATTTTGTCTGGATTCTATCGTCGCACCTAGTAGATAACTGAGAAGTCTAGACTAATGATTCCCGTGTGCACATTGACATATAGAGATTAATTTTTTATTAACTATTGTGAATTTTGTAAGATAGTATAATATAACTTTTTTACTTAGTTTTATTTCTATATTTATACACGAGCGCTTGTACAGAAAATT
>NW_014558810.1:0-1772 GCF_001313825.1 Dinoponera quadriceps
CCTTTGTACAATGTATTTCAATGTACATATTTTAAGACTATTCTGTTATATAATACTGGACAAGGTACTTATTAATTAATTATAACGTATCGAAACTTTAATAAAATAATTAACATTTTTTAATAATGATGTTTTTTATTTATTTATTTATTTATTTATTTATTTATTTATTTCCTCAATTTTTTATAAAGTCTTCTTGGCTAACAAATGAGATTATTTAATTAAAAAAATGGAATAATCATTAANTTATAAAAATGGAATAATCATTAATACTTCAGAGAAAAACGACATGAGACATAAAAATGGGCCGTGCGGTGTGACCAGCGCGCCGATGTGACGAACAGCGCTAGATTAATTAATTTTTTTCTTATAGTAATAATTATTTGTCCATCGATTAAAAAAGCATTTTCAAAAGAAAATTTGACGTAGAACACGATAGAAATATTAAAAACTTGATACGAGGGTGGGGCAATTGTTAAAAATCGATTTAAACATTTTAATTGTTTATAACCATTTGAATTTGTTAATAATTTTTTTTAAGTACTTTTTTATTAAAGCTCGTTCTTTTACCTTCAAAATAAAAAAAAATGAAATCTGTAGCTCAAATAGAACCAGAGTTATGAATTTTTAAAAAATATAGTTCAAGCCAAACATCACCAAATTCTCAAATTTTACATCCTTTCTATTTTCCAAAAAAATTAAAAAAAAATCCTCGAATAGGTATATCTTTTTTTGTCATATAGAACACGTAAAAAAAGCTTTTTAGCTAAATCAAAAATGTGGCGATCAGAAAGGTGTTTGGTTTGTAAAAGAATGTCCCATATGTGTGAGAGAGAGGTAGCACACGGTCATTCAGGTTGAAAGTTGGACGATAGGCTGATAACACATCTCCGTTAAAAATTATTATTATCAGACAGAAGAAGAGGCCTCGGAAAAAGAGGACAATTCTTAATGAGGCTAAAGACCTTTTTAAGTCTGTAATGCCCTAGAAACAAAAATATATTGGATTCAAGTCATATTTTTAATCAGGATAATGTTGAAATTTTAGATACTGAATCTTTTTACAGGAAAAGATTGATTTCTAAAGCACTATATATTAAAAAACAGACAACCAACAGTATTAACTTACAAAGCGACATTAAATGTTTAGACAATATTTATTATCTGATTTTTAACAAAATTTATACCTAACCGATGCTTATATCTAACCGATATTTATACTACATATTAAACTCAAACCATAAATATTGTTTATATATAACTATTTGACTACTATATCCAACTCAAGTTTGCTTGCGTTCGATCTTTCAGGTGTGATAATTTCTATATTTCATCTTCTTATTTCCTTTGTTCGATGTTTTCCTTAATTTGCGTTTAGAATTACATATGAATTCATAATATTATAAATTATAAGTTTATATTTGTTACATTTTTGGCTTTGTTTATATCATGGATATTTTTTGCAAATTAGATTTTGGTATTAGATAAAAAACGCTATCAAAAAAATTCCATTCCCGAATTATTTTTCTGTTTTTACCGGGTGTAGAAGTATGAAACCGGAATTTCCCTATAGATGGTGCTAGCCATCAGTTTAGGGACCGTAAGACCGCTTCTACAGCGCCCTCTAACAGCTGACGAAGATTTTCAACACACAACAACCCAAGTTCCATACAACGGTATATTTTTCTATAATCTTAAACATGTCGAGTTTTGTACTACTTTAAACTACGATTTGCGGACAGCATTGGTTTTTTGTTATCATTTGAAAAAAA
>NW_014558811.1:0-4953 GCF_001313825.1 Dinoponera quadriceps
CCGCGACTTCCACGGGAGAGACCGCGTACGCACGACCTCGGACTTTCCGGATGATAGGATGTTGATTCGGCTGCGAACTCACAGCAGCGACGGTGTACGCATCATCGCGGTCTCTCGACCTGGGGATCGGGATCCGGAGCAGCTTCGATCTTACGATCCGGCTGACTCCGGCGGAATCAGGTCTCGCTGGTACGGCGGAGCGGTCTTTAATACCGCTAAACCGCGGTTTTTCCGACACGTGCCTCACAACAACAACAAATGTTGTTACCTACATGAGCACATGTCGGTTGCGTGTTCCGCGTGTGGATTTGTTTATTGGCGCTTAGCGCCGTTTCGCGGCCGACGGTTGGTCGGTCGGCCGCGGTGTTCGCCGGGGGGGATGCATCGTTACAGGCATATGTGGTCGAAAAGAATCAAGCCAAAACGTGAATTTGCACTAGTTCACGTTATATGATGTAGAATCGAAAGAAACGCTCGCCGCCTGAAATCCTCGAGGCTGCAGCACGGAAATAACGTAATAAGGCAGAATATTAAAATCACACTTTTCAGTTTGCATTTTTTTACGATTTAACGTAGAGAAACGAAAGATTTACTTGACAGTCACGTTACTTCGCCAATTACACGCAAACTCGCAACTTTCGCACGTAGATTGATTTCTTTTACGTTCTCTCGTGAAACTAGCGTATTTGTCCGAAAAGATTCAAGTAGAAACAAGAATTTGCATTAGTTCACGTTTTCTGCTGAAGAAACGAAAGAAACAATCGCCGTTTAAATTCCTCGAGGCTGCAGCTTGAAAATAACGAAAAAAAAAATATATTTTAATCACACTCTTCAGTTTGCATCCGTTCACGATTTAACGTAAAGAAACGCAAAATTCACTCGACATTTACATTACTTCGCATATTACACGCAAACTCGCAAGTTTCGCTCGCAAATTGATTTCTTTTACCTTTCCTCGTGGAACTAGCGTATGTGGTCGAAAAGATTCAAACCGAAACGTGAATTTGCACTAGTTCACGTTTTCTGATGTAGAAACGAAAGAAACGCTCGACGCCTAAAATCTTCTAGGCTGCCGCACGGAAATAACGTAATAAATCTGTATATTTCAATCACACTCTTCAGTATGAATCCGTCCACGATTTAACGTAAAGAAACGCAAGATTCCCTCGACATTAATGTTACTTCGCCTATTACACGAAATCTCGCAAGTTTCGCTCGCAGATTGATTTCTTTTGCTTTTTCCCGTGGAACTAGCGTATTTGGTAGAAAAGATTCAAGCCGAAACGTGAATTTGCATTAGTTTACGTTTTCTGATGTAGAATCGAAAAAAACGCTCGCCGCCTGAAATCCTCGAGGCTGCAGCATGGAAATAAAGTAATAATCTGAATATTTCAATCTCACTCTTCAGTTTGCATCCGTTCACGATTTAACTTAAAAAATCGCAATATACACTCGACATTAACGTTACTTCGCCTATTACACGCAAACTCGCAAGTTGCGCCCTCAGATTTATTTCTTTTACGTTTCCTCGTGGAACTAGCGTATGTGGTCGAAAAGATTGAAGCCGAAACGTGGATTTGCACTAGTTCACATTTTCTGATGTAGAAACGAAAGAAACGCTCGCCGCCTGAAATCCTCGAGCCTGTCGTATGGAAATAACGCAATAATGTTGAATATTTCAATCACACTCTTCAGTTTGCATCCGTTCACGATTTAACTTAAAGAAACGCAAGATTCACTCGACATTCACTTTACTTCTCCTGTTACACGCAACTCGCAAGTTTCGCTCGCAGATTGATTTCTTTTACCTTTTCTCATTGAACTAGCGTATTTGGTCGAAAAGATTGAAGCCGAAAAGTGAATTTGCATTAGTTCACGTTTTCTAATGTAGAATCGAAAGAAACGCTCGCCGCCTGAAATCCTCGAGATTGCCGCTTGGAAATAACGTAATAAATCTGAATATTTCAATCACACTCTTCAGTTTGCATCCGTTCACGATTTAACGTAAAGAAACGCAAGATTCACTCGACATTCACGTTACTTCGCCTATTACACGAAAACTCGCAAATTGCGCCCTCAGATTTATTTTTTTTTACCTTTTCTCGTGGAACTAGCGTATGTGGTCGAAAAGATTGAAGCCAAGCGTGGATTTGCACTAGTTCACGTTTTCTGATGTAGAAACGAAAGAAACGCTCGCCGCCTGAAATCCTCGATGCTGTCGCATGGAAATAACGCAATAATGCTGAATATTTCAATCACACTCTTCAGTTTGCATCCGTTCACGATTTAACTCAAAGAAACGCAAGATTCACTCGACATTCACTTTACTTCGCCTATTATACACAAACTCGCAAGTTTCCCTCGCAGATTGATTTCTTTTACCTTTGCTCATGGAACTAGCGTATTTGGTCGAAAAGATTGAAGCCGAAAAGTGAATTTGCATTAGTTCACGTTTTCTAATGTAGAATCGAAAGAAACGCTCGCCGCCTGAAATCCTCGAGATTACCGCTTGGAAATAAGGTAATAAATCTGAATATTTCAATCACACTCTTCAGTTTGCATCCGTTCACGATTTAACGTAATGAAACTGAAAATTCACTTCACAATCACGTTACTTTGCCTTTTAAACGTAAACACGCAAGTTTTGCCAGCAGATTGCTTTCTTTTACGTTTTCTCGTGGAGCTAGCGTATTTTTTCGAAAAGATTCTAGCCAGTAGGTGAGAGAGGTATGTCCTATCCCAGTGGGCGTTAGGCGGGTTGCCAGGAGCGGGGAAGAAACCGTATCATCCCCGCTCACCGCAACCCGCTCGGCTCCCTGGTTCGGTTTCGCTCCGCGAGATGTCCGTGTCGCTCCGCGACACACGCGCGCGTCCGATGACCCGCGCATCGTGACTGAGGAGATGATGAGCCGTTGGTTTATCCGCGGGTTGCGGATGACGCTGCGCGCGCGACATCTCTACGCCGCGATGATACATATCCGCGGGATATGCGATATGTGATAGAAAAAGTCTTTGTTGGGGAACATTGTGCGTATTTTAAATAGAAGAGGAAATTGTTTTTCCGCACGATGGGCGGTTTTGTGCATATATAACTATCAATATGTTTGTTTTTTGCGGGAAAGACGTTTCCTGTTTGCGAGAGAGAGAGAAAGAGACAGAAAATAGATAATACGTTTCTGTTTTTCCGTGTAAAGGGGTTTATATCTCTAATTTTTCCTTCGGAGTGAATAGAAGTATCTCTTTTCTTTCGTCGGATTGACGTGTGTAATATTTTGTGTGTGTGTAAACTGAGGGAGTGTTGATACAAAAAGAGAGAGAAAGAGAACAATGGAGAGTAGCGAGTCAATTGAATTGTCGCGTAACAAATATATGAAGAAGAGTATTGATACGCAGCGATGCGTCGTTACTCAGGAACTGCAGCAACGAATCGATGTTGAGAGAATATTGCGATCGATTGAGTTTGACGACGATGTGAAGGAGGATGATCATATGAAAGAAAGAAAGAGAAAGAAACAGAGGAAGGATGATGTAATAGTGACGATCGATGATGATGATTATGATGAAGAAGATACTGTTAAAAATAACGAAGAATTGGTGGAAGAGGAGGAGGAGGAGGAGGAGGAGGGATTAATGCCGTTCACTCCTCTCGATTTGTTGCGCGAATTATGGTCGTCGGAAATCACACCGTTGCGTAATATTCGACTGATGACGGCCGCCGTGTGCAGCAGACAGTCGAAAATTAACGCCGTTCGAGACATTGCGAATGCGGATCAATGCAAAAAAAACGAAGCGGCCGCTTTGTGCGACGTGCTCGTGGATCTGCACGAATTGTGGCTCTCCGGCGGACCTTCGCGCAACTTTCCTTGTAGCATCGACGACATGATAAAGTTTATACGCGAGAATACGCCGCGAAAATTATATTTGGCTTCTTACACCAACGGGATTCTCTCGGAGGAGAGTTTCTACGATTGGATCTATTATTACGAGAAGTATATATCGAATATAATGGAGACCGTTGCCGCTGTCAATCTAGTCGATAATAATAATGCCGGTACGAAAGTGCCGGCAACGATGACGGATAAAAGAGTTGTCGAGGAAGAAAAAAAACCGGAAGCAATAATGGAGATCGTTGAAGAGGGGGGAGTGGTGGATTTGACGCATTGTTTAATGATTTTCGCGAAATTACGCGCGATTGTGTGCAACAATATATCGCGAAGGTGGAGGATCGGCGCGTGCTCAATGTAAAATCACCGGGCGAGAAGGGCATCGAGCTTGTTCGTCTGCAAATTTACGACACCAAAGATATCTTAGGACGGGAGCCTCGTACTTGGTGGAAGTATGCAAAAATAAGAACTCAATTCTTAAGTTCGGGCACTGAGCGTAAGAAATTGCTCATGAGGAATTTGATGGATCAGATAGCCGATGAATTGAGAGCGATACCCGGAGTTGTTTGTGAGAATTAACAACAATTTCAATTTCTTGATAATTGAGAGAGAGGCATTTATAAAATAAAAAAATAATAATAAGAAATAAAAAAGTTTATATATATGTGTGATATTTTTTTCTTTTTCAGAAAAAAATGGAGTCTCGTACTTTTGTGGAGATATTATATATATATATGCATCGATATGTGAGAAAAAATGCTCCTGAGGCGTGATGACGACGACGACGATGATGATGATGATAATGATGATGATGATGATGATGATATTTCTTGATAATTGAGAGAGAGAAAAAGAGAGAATAATCCATATATATTTATTTGTTCTCTGAACGAAATAATAAAAAATACACCATTATAAAAATAATGAAATAAAATATATATACTTTATTTCTCACCATATTTGTGATCTATTCTTTTATTTAATACGTTCTTCCTCCTCCTCCTTCTTCTGCGATAAGATAAAAAATGCGTATCATATCGTGATCTATTTTTTAAATTATATATATTTG
>NW_014558812.1:0-2845 GCF_001313825.1 Dinoponera quadriceps
CTACTCCGATTAAAAAACCGAACAAACTTATTTGCCAACCCAATATATACACGTATATAACATATAAATTTTAACATTTAAATTCAATTGTGAACTTTTAAACGGGAAAAGACAATATTCCTTAGTTCATGCTTAAAACAATACCCATAATATTGCATAATATAATATAATAATTTTTTTTTCTTAGCAGTGTAAAATCAAGTCCGCCAAATCCCCTATTGATTTTTCGTGATATCGTAAATTATAAAAATTGTGCTGTTATATTCAAACCAAATAATGACACCAATTTTTAGTAGGTTTGGATCAATTTAAATATAATCCATTGTACGCATGTGTAAAATGTTTATATAATGGTATAAAAAGTATACACCCACAAATATATACACATACACACACGCGCGCGCGTGCACGCGCACTGTTAATATACAAATGTTATCATTCAGATTTACCCGAGAGCCTTTAATAGAAACAAAATATAAAATTCACGAAATGCAAGACGAAGACGAGTCATTCTATAATGATTCATAGATTATACGAGGGTTGATCAAATATAAACGAGCCTTTTGAAAAAAACCATATATGTTTCAAAATCATTTCTAATTTATATTTTCCTTATTTTTTTTACATAGTCCCCCATCTTTTCTATACACTTCATCCAACGGTCAGGTAATTTTTTAATTCCGGTATCATGGAAAGTTCGCGTATATGAATCAAACCATTTGCATCTGAACTGCTGCACCTCCTAGTTCGTTGTGAAGCGCTGTCCACTAAGAGCTTCCTTGAATGGCCCAAACATATGAAAGTCGTATGTTGACAGGTCTGGGCTTTAGGATGGATGTTCTAGGATAGCCCAGTGTATATCGGCCAATTTTTGTTGTGTTACTACTGTGTGGGGTCTGGCGTTGTCATGGAGAAGCAACACACATCTGATCAAAATGCTGCGCCTTTTTGACCGATAGGCAGCTTGAACTGAAAGTCAAATCAAGTTTCTGGGAGATTTCAAGAACAATTAAATGCCGTTCGCCTTTGATGAGTTCTTGAACAGACTCGGTGTTCTGCTCTGTGATACTGATGCGGGGATGGCGCGAGTGGACAATGTTTTCAACACGCTTTCGTCCTTCCTTAAATTCGTTTCACCACTGCTTCACCCGAGCCCGTAAAAGGGTTCTTTCTCCGAACTTTGAGAGTAAACGGCGCCGAATTTCAGCAGCATTTACATTTTCGTTAACGAGAAACTTAATAATTAAACGTTGTGCAACTGCGGAGTGCACCTCTTTCACGCTCATCGTGATTACTGCTGAGAATAAGAAACACATGACATGTCAACGTTATTACTGCCTTCTATATGACCTCTTCCCATTGTCCAAAACGTTGCCGAACTCTCACGCCGCCGATGGGTGCGCAATTTAACAAGGCTCGTTCATATTTGATTTACCCTCGTATAAGGTCACCCATGGTGAACCCGCACGTGCGCCAAACGTAGGAAAATGGAAGAAATAGGAGTTGCCGGAAAAGCCAAGGGCGAAAGAGGACAAGGATGCTGAAGGAACGGCTAGAGCAACACGCGGATGGACGCGGGAGATGTTTTCCCAGACGGACGGCTGGCGACGGACAGCGGAAACGGCCACCTTGCGTCAAGAAAGATGTAAGGCCCTGCGACCCAGTCATAGAGCATGCGAAGGAGGATCTCTACAGAAGGGCTTAGGGGAATTCCTTCAAGTACTGCAAGCCCAGCAGTTGCCGAAAGTCGTCCCGGAAGAGAACAAGGGCAAGCAAACGTCGAAATAACAACTCCAGACGTGAGGCTCCCGCGAGCATTCCTGATACGCGTGATCTATCTGGGAGAACCAATAGGACGTCGCATCGATCGGTGCGACAGATCCTTGCGACGCCTGCCTCTTGCACTAATTGACGAGCCCTGCTCGTCACTGTGCGGCACGACGGCGAGTAAGATAGACGTCCCAACGCGATAGCAAGCGAGCGAAGCTACCGGAACAGATGGCGAGATCCCAGGAAGGAGGAGTGAGCGTCTGATGGCGAGAGTGTTTGAGCAAGAGCTACATACAGTCATCTGTTTAGTTAGACAAAGATTTANGTCGTTTACGTTAGAAGCACATAATGCTGCAATTATTTATTTGCAATTATCGCGTGATTTCGGCAATAAATAAATATATATATTAAATGTTTGCTTTATTAAAATGATGATCCACAATTTACTAAAAATAAGTAGCGAAATAATAGCAAGACCCCTGCGCAAATTAGGATGTATCATGAGTCAGAAGCAAAAAGTGTTATTTATAGTACTGTAATATTGCTGCAAATAAAGCTGCACATATTAAATTACTGTATGCAAACGAATCTATTTATAATTTGAAATTTAAATTTAATCTTGAGTAATCTGAATATTACATACTTTGAATAATACGTAACTCGTAGAATTTTCTAATTACGATTGTTATGATTTTGTTTGTCATATACTTTCCTTCGCCTTCCTTCTCTCTTATTTCCAATCGGCTNGGTAATCTGAATATTACATACTTTGAATGATACGTAACTCGTAGAATTTTCTAATTACGATTTTTATGATTTTGTTTGTCATATACTTTCCTTCGCCTTCCTTCTCTCTTATTTCCAATCGGCTTTATATACACAATAGTACGAGACATGCTTTGCTTGGATAATGGAATAATATATTGGATAATATATTGGATAATATATTGACAGTTTACTTCAGTACACGAGCAGAGATACATATATTTATACAATATATTGTCAAGGCTGTGTTTTGAATTTAAAATCTTTTATGCCGATGTGTGACAATCATGAAGAATTATTGGAATTTTTT
>NW_014558812.1:2896-3159 GCF_001313825.1 Dinoponera quadriceps
AAATCAGTAACATGTATATCTTGTGGGAAACCAGCAACATTTGACAATTCGAGGTTGAAATGGAAGTATCAAAAGAGGAGGAAAGTGAAATAAGGTCGTTCGATTCAGATTGTACCGTGTTCGTTCAGTGCAACAATTCGGAAAAATACGTGATTTGAAAACGCCAATATTTCCATTGAAGCAACTTGCAGATTTATTGGATATTTTGTGACTGATGAACCCACCACGTCACAACTTTCTTGAACGAGAAATGGAAATAAGTT
>NW_014558813.1:0-1344 GCF_001313825.1 Dinoponera quadriceps
CTTCAATGAGTTTTGAATAAAAAGGAATTTTTTTGGCGGGGACGTCATACCTCCCCCTTTTTCAAAATAAATTCCGACTTTCGAAGGAATTTATTCTAATCCTTCTAAACGGTCCGATATATTTTTATAAGTTATTGGTTTCATATTAACAAACTTGCGAGTTTGCGTGTAATAGGCTTAGTAAGTTGAACGTCGTGTGAATCTTGAGTTTCTTTACGTTAAATCGTGAACGGATACAAACTGGCGAGTGTGATTGAAATATTCAGCTTTANGTTTCAGCCGGCGAGCGATTATTTCGATTCTTCATCAGAAAACGTGAACTAATGAAAATTAACGTTTCGAATTGAATCTTTTCGACCAAACACGCTAGTTCTACGAGAAAACGTAAAAGAAATCCATCCGCTGGCGAAACTTGCGAGTTTGCGTGTAATAGGCGAAGTAACGTGAGTGTCGAGTGAATCTTGCGTTTCTTTACGTTAAATCGGGAACGGATGCAAACTGGCGACTGTGATTGAAATATTCCGTTTTACTACGTTATTTCCATGCGACAGCCCCGAAAATTTCAGTCGGCGAGCGTTTATTTCGATTTTACATCAGAAAACATGAACTCATGGGTATTCTCGGTTCCGCTTGAATCTTTTCGACGAAATACGCTAATTCCATGAGAAAAGGTATAGGAAATTAATACGCTTGCGAAACTTGCGAGTTTGCGTGTAATAGGCGAAGTAAGTTAAATATCGAGTGAATTTTGGGTTTCCTTACATCAAATCGTGAACGGATGCAAACTGGCTAGTGTGATTGAAATATTCAGCTTTATTACGTTATTTCCGTGCGGCAGCCTCGAGGATTTCATCCGGCGAGCGTTACTTTCGATTTTGCACTAGAAAACGTGAACTAATGAAAATTAACGTTTCAAATTGAATCTTTTCGACCAAACACGCTAGTTCCAGAAGAAAAGGTGAAAGAAATCCATCCGCTGGCGAAACTTGCGAGTTTGCGTCTAATAGGCGAAGTAACGTGAATATCGATTGAATCTTACGTTTCTTTAGGTTAAATCGTGTACGGATGCAAACTGGCTAGTGTGATTGAAATATTCACCTTTATTACGTTATTTCCATGCGGCAGCCTCGAGGACTTCAACCGAGCGTTTATTTTGACTCTACATCAGAAAACGTGAACTGATGGGAATTATCGTTTCCGCTTGAATCTTTCCGACCAAATACGGTAGATCCACGAGAAAAAATAAATGAAAACCATTCGCTTGCGAAACTTGCAAGTTTGCGTGTAATAAACGAAGTAACGTGAATGTCCACTGAATCTTGCGTTTCTTTACGTTAAATCGTG
>NW_014558814.1:0-1093 GCF_001313825.1 Dinoponera quadriceps
GTCAACCCATGTATTGGTCTCCTTGTTCTTCCTTTTCAGTCGGAAAGCGTTGCCGACCAGGATTTTAGGGTTCTCGCCGTTGATGCACTGGGTGATTTCGTCCAATGGGGCGTCTATGGGAATTCCTCTTATTATGCCTTTACGAGTAAGCAGTGATCTAGGGATAAAGGCAGTGAGACCGAGTTGTTTTAAGTAGGGGTTATTGACCGAGTCGTTGGCATCCGATCTGGAGATAAAAGAAATTNAGAAATTCACCACAGGTTCCTCCCCTGAGGCCTACACTCCGTATATTTAACGTTAGATTAGTATAGTAAGCGGGAGATGTCCAGGAAGGATGCCATTGATCTATAAGAGGGGTTCTCTTGTTGTTGGGACTGTTTCAATAATACGTAGAAAGGTGCCTTTACAGTATGCGTCGTATTTGTCCTGTTTACCCGGATCCTGACCTTGAGGGATCGGATTGCTGTGGCATCGATGAGGTGTCTCCTTTCCCCTCGGCTTTTTTCTTGGCCGCATGATGGAAGTTGGCTGAGTTTTGAGGAGGGGGAGGTATGCGATTACTGTCCTCCTGCGTGTCCGAGACAGATAAGGACTCCTCTTTTTTTTCTCTCTTTCTCTGTTGTCTTCCCATCTTAGCGGATCTTGTTCCTGGAGCTATAGGACCGAGTCACGTGACCCGGGAAGGCGCGGGGCGGCCGCCAATACGCAATGTATTAGCGGCCGTACAGCATGATCGAGGAAAAACAAGTGTTGTAAAAAAAAAAGACTCGAAACATCAAGAACTGGTGCTGTGTAGCACAAAGAAACTGTTCTCCGCACTCACTAAGCGATGGGCTGTAGAAAACTTCTACAAGAGAGAGAGTTGCCTGCGGAATGATCCTTTCACTCGCAAGGCAGGCAGGAAACTCCATTTCTGGCCTTGATAGCAGTAAGTGTTGCCAGGCGCCATCTGACGTTGTCATTGGAAACTTGACATTGTTGAACATAAGAACATAAGAACACATTGTCATTTAAGCGCGGCTTGTGTTGTTTACAGTAAGTTGGAAAATTCATGTCTGGAAAAAAATGGAATTAACTCGTTAACATTTTCGTG
>NW_014558815.1:0-1901 GCF_001313825.1 Dinoponera quadriceps
AGCAACCACCGTGAACCGCGTACCGAGAATCACCGAACCGCGTACCGCGAACCGCATACCGCGACGCCGAGTCAAGCAGGTGCATTCCGCCGTTGCACTCCGATGCGAGACCGTCGAATTTAAACGCCGCGAACGACAACATCATACGCCGAACCGTCAACACCGCGCCCGCTCTCCGCTAACGCCGCGGAATCCTCGCAGTGAGCAACACAGCTGCTCTAGATCCGTTCCGGGAACACCGATCCGCCGAAACACCGAGCGAACCGTCAATACNGAACCGTCAATACTAGACCGAAAGATAAACACGAGATTCCGTCACCGACACTGTCACCGTAATATTTACCGGCGTTAAAAGGCGAACAGCAAGCACGGCTTGTCACGAATATAATGTATTAAACATCTCGGCATTAGAATAAACCAACTATATTCAATCTTCGCTCACTCACTTTATTCGCTCATTCACTCGCTCGTCCACACACGCACACACACACCATCACACAAGGACGCCTGGAGATCCGGCGAGCTACGCCAGGGCCACCGACACCGAAACACGATCAACCGAACGACACCGGAAACGACCATCCCACCAGCCGGGGCAGGATGAACGTCCACCGACTGACGGGGTCCGGGTCACAAATTGATAGAATATTTCGAAGAACGCAGTGGAAAAATGGAAGAACTCGCGCGAATTAAACGCGAACTGTAGGGCCAACGTGCTCGATTGAATTCGCGNCTTTATTCGCTCATTCACTTGCTCGTCCACACACGCACACACACACCATCACACAAGGACGCCTGGAGATCCGGCGAGCTACGCCAGGGCCACCGACACCGAAACACGGTCAACCGAACGACACCGGAAACGACCACCCTGCCGGCCGGGGCCGGGACGAACGTCCACCGACCGACGGGGTCCGGGTCACAACGTCTATGTTACAAACACACTCGGGCCGAGATCTGGCATTGCTAACACAGGCCATAGAAAGAAACAAACAATCCGGCTGCATATCGATATCGCAATCAATTTTTTTCCGGCGCGCAGTTCAAGGCACGCACTCGGAGCGATTGAACGCATATTAATAGCGAGTGTGGCACGATAAATTTTACACGGTGACGTGGCCGATAGCCCCACGGCAGAGTTTACTTTGGAAAATTCGCGAAATCGGATTCACCTGTTTTGGTACATCGCGAATGAATCGGTAGCGGCTTTATTCAATCACACTCGCCAGTTCGATTTTGCAAAGCATCGTCGCGCAAAGGAGCGAACCTTCGCTTTAAACTAGCAACGCGAAGCTTCAACCCCGCTCGTTTTCGTTGCAGCATTGCGGNTCCGCTCTAGGCCGAAAAACAAGGCGGGCGGCCGCCGCGCTACCTAGCATACTTTCGTCGAGATCGCCCGCCGTTAATGTGTTAATAGCGAGTGTGGCACGGTAAATTGTACACGGTGACGTGGCCGATAGCCCCACGGCAGAGTTTACTTTGGAAAATTCGCGAAATCGGATTCACTTGTTTTGGTACATCGCGAATGAGTCGGTAGCGGCTTTATTCAATCACACTCGCCAGTTCGATTTTGCAAAGCATCGTCGCGCAAAGGAGCAAACCTTCGCTTTAAACTAGCAACGCGAAGCTTCAACCTCGCTCGTTTTCGTTGCAGCATTGCGGAACGCGTTCGCGTCTCGCTACCAAGTTGACAATTGATATCGTACGTTTATTTTTCCATTTATTCGAGAGAGAATCGAGAAGGTGCGCGAAATTCATATGGATGAAGAGGCGCGCGCTCTCTCTCTTTTTCTCTCTCTATCACGTTGTGCGCGTTCTTTGTCGCTTCGGGTTCGTTCGGCGGCTTTCGTAGGCGCTCGGTCCGTCGCGCTGCATCCTGGGTTTACCCGCCGCCGACCGGT
>NW_014558816.1:0-498 GCF_001313825.1 Dinoponera quadriceps
CAAAGATTGTTTTAATTTTTCAAAAGCTTCTTGATATAGAGAAGACCAAATAAATTTCAATTGATTTTCAGTAAGAACAAATAAAGGCTTTGCAATCAAAGAAAAACCTTTTACAAATTTCCGGTAATAAGAACAAAATCCAAGAAAACTACGAAGCTGTTTTTTAGTTTGAGGTATCGGCCAATCCGAAACAGCAGAAATTTTTTCTGGATCTTTCGAAATCCTTTCATTTGAAACAATATGGCCCAAAAACTTAACGGAATTTCCGAGAAGAACGCATTTCTTAGGATTCAATTTTAAATGAGCGGATCTTAATTGCAGAAAAACAGCTTTTAAGCGTTCAATCATACTTTCAAAAGTCTTACCATAAATTATTACATCATCCAAATAAACTAAACAAAATTTATACAAAATATTTTGCAAAACTTGCTCCATAAGTCTTTGAAAAATAGCCGGAGCATTACACAATCCAAAAGGCAAAACTGTAAATTGCCATAA
>NW_014558817.1:0-716 GCF_001313825.1 Dinoponera quadriceps
GATTTAAATTTAGATTCCCTACAATCTTATAAGTTATAACAATCTACTAATGGGCTGAAAAGTAGAGGGATTTTTCATTAGGTGGCGCCGCTAAAAAACGAACATTATTTATTTCGAGAGGTTCATCCGTCACTAGGTTATGTTTGAAATTTCATGACACTTCGTTCATTCGTTTACAAGCTACAGTCGTTTAAGTGTCGCTACCTTCGCCTTCGTAAAAAAAATGAAAAAACAGGAATATCGCATATAGATCAANGTTTACAAGCTATAGTCGTTTAAGTGTCACTACCTTCGCCTTCGTAAAAAAATGGAAAAACAGGAATATCGCATATAGATCAAGTATTGTTTTTTAATGGGAAAAACTCCTGCACATTCAATGAAATGGTTGAAGAAATGTTATTCCACATCTGCTCCTTCGAGAACAACTGTTTATCGATGGTTTAGTGATTTTAATATGGGTCGTACAAGCACCGAAGACGCACTTCGCTTTGGAAAACCAAAAGAGGCTAAGAATTCGGAAATCTTAAACCAAGTGCATCGAATCGTTTAGAGTGATCGTGAAGTGAAGTTGCGCCAGTTAGCTGAGGCCGTTGGTATCTCAAAAGAACGGGTGGGATACATTTTGCACGATGTTTTCGATATGAAAAAGCTATCTGCTCGATAGGTGCCGCGTTTGCTGACCGTCGACCAAAAGCAGCAGCGCGTTGATAATTCAA
>NW_014558818.1:0-2042 GCF_001313825.1 Dinoponera quadriceps
GAACTTATTTGCCAACCCAATACATTGTTTTTTCTCTACTCTTAGCGTCATCCAGAGACAACGGCGCGGACGTGGTAGAAATTTGTCTCCTTTGTGGTGCTTTTTTTTGTGAGTCCCCTTGCCTCTCACGTTACCGGGTGCTTTTTTCCGTGAGTCCCCTTGCCTTTCACGTTACGGGGTGTTTTTTTCCGTGAGTCCCCTTGCCTCTCACGTTACGGGGTGCTTTTTTCGTGAGTCCCCTTGTCTCTCACGTTACGGGGTGCTTTTTTCCGTGAGTCCCTTTGCCTCTCACGTTACGGGGTGCTTCTTTTCCGTGAGTCCCCTTGCCTCTCACGTTATGAGGTGCTTTCTATCCGTGAGTCTCCTTGCCTCTCACGTTACGGGGTGCTTTTTTTCCGTGAGTCCCCTTGCCTCTCACTTGTACAGAATTTCTATCAGTGCTTTTTTGCCCAACAATTATTGCAAACATACAAATTACATTCTTTACAAATAATCCTTATTCTTATTGGACAGTTTTCAATTGAACACCTTTTCAATATGCCGCTACTAGATTGTGTATGAATTATTTGACTTTTTTGTTGACTTTTTTGAATATAATATTTAGCAATCGGAATCGTTAACTCTTTTATTCCAACTTTTTTGTTTCCATCATAAGCAGCATTGAGAATTACATTAGCATTTGTAATGGATACCTGTATAAGTCTCATAAAAACGACCCATGTTCATTTTTTGGAACGTATACTTGTAAGTACATTATTGCAATGTCCATCATGCACGTCAACACCTCCCATAAATTTGATATATAGATGAAAAGCTGGCGGAAAAAGTACTTCAGTTTTAGATCGAGCCTCTGAACTGTATCTTTTTGAAGTTGATAGTGGAATTATACCTGCAGCAGTTGAAGCTATTGAAACGGGCTTTGAATCCATGATGGTGATAAAATTTATGCCACTATTTAGATCATGCTTTACAATATAAGTTCCTCGTGGAGCCTTCTTATCAAGCACATTCTTTTCTTTGACTCGATTATTTCTGATAGTACCAGTGCATTTCAAACGTAATTTCTGCAAATGTAAAATCAAATCCATATTCGTAAAAAAATTATTAAAATATAGATGAAACTCAGAAATTTTATTATAATTTATTATTTGAAACAAAGGTTGTAATAAATTCAATACTACGCGAAAACCTAAAGCGCATTTTGCTAATTTATTTTTGATCTGAGAATTCTTACCGCAATAAAGATCTAAATTCAGTAGATAGCCGTCCGAAGTGCATGAGACCTAAAATTTCAAACCAAATCTTATTGGTTTCCCACGAATAAATGGTTTCAATACAGTTTTTGCATAAGACTTGGCCATCATTTCGTAAATACATAAAACAGTTTTCCATATTCCGAATTTTAGGATGTTGTTTTGGAAAAGTTTCAACAGCGAACGAACGCGCCACTTTTTATCATTTGGATCCTCGTCTTTAGCTTTTGAATATTTTATTNTTTTATCATTTGGATCCTCGTCTTCAGCTTTTGATTATTTTATTTTAGACTTGATTTTTTCAAACTTATGCGAGACATTGCAGAAGAAACAATTTCACAAAATAAAAACGGATCAGATGACTAATAATCTCTCTAAGATTTTCTTTTATTGAATGAACTAAAAATAACTATACCAATGAAAGTATTCAAATCTTGTAATTTCAGATCATAATTGTTCTCTTTATACGCATCAATTATATATTGTTTCATTTTAATGGAAAAAAAGNATTTTTTCAAACTTATGCGAGACATTGCAGAAGAAACAATTTCACAAAATAAAAACGGATCAGATGACTAATAATCTCTCTAAGATTTTCTTTTATTGAATGAACTAAAAATAACTATACCAATGAAAGTATTCAAATCTTGTAATTTCAGATCATAATTGTTCTCTTTATACACATCAATTATATATTGTTTGATTTTAATGGAAAAAAAGGTTTCAATCAATTGGAAAGACTCGCAAGCCCGTATATTCTTTTTTTCAGATTCAGTTAGTAATACATTT
>NW_014558819.1:0-668 GCF_001313825.1 Dinoponera quadriceps
GTATTGATTCAAACTTGAAGGTCAAAATTATGCCATTTGGGCCGAAACGTGTTAAATAAGCATAGTGAACCGTATTATATAAACATTGCGCAAAACTTAGAACAAAAAGATGTAATAGGAGATATTAAAGAAGAATTGTGTATTTATAAATCAATGTCTGGGAACTCGTCATATCATTGTTATCAAGATTTGTTAGGATTGACTACAGTAGCAATAGATAATGTTATTGAAATTGATTCACTTTTGTTTGAATTATTATAAGGTGTTAGGCCGGAAAGAATTTGATCACAGATGCAGCTGCGCAAAGACAATGTATAACTTTATTNATATCGTAGCGTATCGCAAAAATTTGCAAAGGTATAAATGTTTTCAATTCTGATAATAATTTATAACTATATGTTGCTCTATTTGATTGGATCAGTCATCATAATTATATAATAATTCATATCATTCTTCATTCATCGCAGGTTCCATTGCACGACAGTGTTTCAGAAGGCTTTTGTATGACACATTTTGGAAGAGAAAACATCGGGTATAAATGAGTTTGAAGCAGATTTGGGGGAAATATCTTTACAACATATTCAACTTATTACTGACAATACAAATATTATGATATGTAGAATTACAAATTGCTCTGAATTATATTTTATGATGGAGATTTGATAAAA
>NW_014558820.1:0-205 GCF_001313825.1 Dinoponera quadriceps
CTTTTGAATTTTTTTAACCACTCGAAACATTGTGTTTTACCAAGAGCATATTCACTGTAAACTTCGACAAGCATTCGATGCGCAGCAGTTTTCTTCAAATGATAACAAAAAACCAATGCTGTCCGCAAATCGTAGTTCGTAGGCACAAAACTCGACATGTTTAAGGTTATAGAAAATTATACATGTCGAGTTTTGTGCCTACGAA
>NW_014558820.1:312-2442 GCF_001313825.1 Dinoponera quadriceps
CTTATTTGGCTATTTTTAATTAAAACCACTTTTCTACATAGACTTTATTTAGTATCCAACCTTTTTCTGTTTTATAATCAGTCCTGGCTAAAGAACACCTTCATAATTTATTAAAACAAACGTTCCCTTAGATAATGTTTTAAGTCGTGTTATAATCTATCGATTGATTTTATAGGAGTGAAAGGATTCTCGTTTCCTCTGTATAATTTTTATACGCCCTCGTCCCAAGGGCACGTTTCTAAATCTGTCCCATTGTAACATAAACCTAAAAGAAAAAAAAATAGACCTTTTATCTGAACAATAATATTTGAGGTAACTCTGGGACAGCCCTAAAGTTGCCCCTTATATATAACATTTTTCAATAAAGTATTTTTTATAACCAAATAATTATTTTTAAATATTATTAAACACTGCATTATAACAGATAATGATAATTTATTTCAAAATATTTACCTTTGTTTTCAATAGAAACTGTAGAGTTTTCTCAACGAATGATAGTTTCTGAAAAATGTGGTGATCAAACAAAGCACATCTTAATTAAAAATGTCTGCCTAAAATGCGGGAAAACAAACAAAGCTTCTGGGCTTTGACACTACGTGGTAGTACAGTAAAAGCATTAGCATTTATGACAACTGTTCGAATATCATTGAAATGACAATGGCATTGATTTTAAATTCATTCCAAACAGTGATTGTCCTAAAGTTACTCTACTTGTCACAAAGTAACCCAAGGCTACGGTATATCGATCGACGATTAAAAAGAGTAGATACACAATGTATTACGGCTTGCGATTTTAATTTAATGACAAAGATCCTCCTAGTAATTTTAAATTAATTTTTCCTCAGCACAAACGTCGAGGCGTCAATAGTTCTCGAAATACGAAACGATCGAAAAAGCGGGCCTTTTTGCAAACCAAACTTCAAACTATCGGATTGATAACAAAACTGTCTCCCTCGATTAATTTCAAAGTAAATTTTACTTTAACAAAAGTTCACTTCGACCTGCACTTAACAAAGATATATTATGTCAAAAATTGAAAAATTCACATGAAAAATTACCTCCTTCGACATTTGCGATTGGGAAAAATTATTTCGAAATTTCTCAGATAATCTGTAAGTAAAATTAAAGTCGTGAGATTTGGGACACCGTGTACATGTATTTAATTAATTTATGTAATTAAATAGTATTCAGTTATTTTCTGTTCACTTTTGGGTCGCTAAAATGATCTAAACATATAAAATTGGAACTTTCAAAATTTGTATAAATATTTTCAAATTATTATAGCATATTTTCGCTTGATAATCGGCTGACTTTTGCTTGCTTTATTTATTTTTCACTAATTATATATCTTGAAAGTTTTTGCATATCTACCAAACAACGATATCATTAAAAATGAAATCAACAATATGATTTTCGATAATATCGTCAATTTCAATCTTTAACGGTTTTCATTTGGAATTTTCCGTCAATGAAAATGATGATATTACTAGTACACCATAGATGTGCAGTTGAGCGATATATTAAAATAAGAAATAAATTAAAATGAAAAAATCTCTACGCTGAAATTAATCGCTTCCTCGACTCGGTAGCGCCGTCTTCCGGCGGAGAAACGTAGAATTTGTACGCGCCAAGAAGTGTGCCGAGTATTCTACAGTAAAAAAAAAGTTTTCATAAAGTCGAGTGGCGCGCGCGATTACATTAACTGTGCAAACGGCAAGAGCAGCGGTTGGGCCGATGCTAATAAAAGTATTTTTTGGAGTACAACAGGAGACGTGTATTTGCTATTAAAGGGGACACTGAATTGCAAATACGTTGTCTCGTGCGTGTATCGACATTGCAACTAGTATGAGCCGACAGCACGCGTAGCGTGCCGCAGCCTGCGACATCAGCCATTAGACTATACGCGACTAACGTCTATCATTGTCTAGGTCACGTTACAGCTGGGTCCTTGCCCATCGAAGCCATTGGTGACGCCCACCGGTCTGAAGACACACAGTGAGCACCGGCTGCCAGCCACGACGACGCCAGTGGTACGGTCTGAATGGCCTCTAGTCAACCGTAACCTCATCTATCATACTGCGGCCGAGGTGAACCCAGTCCCGTCCAAGCGAACCGATTCACCTCCTACCG
>NW_014558821.1:0-286 GCF_001313825.1 Dinoponera quadriceps
AACAAGGGGAATATCAACAATCTCTGAGGGACGATAATCAGCCGGCGAGTGTTTCTTTTGGGTCTCAGTTGGGTGTAATAGGCGAACTAACGTGAATGTCTAGTGAATCTTGCGTTTCTTTACGTTAAATCGTGAACGGATGGAAACTGGAGTGTGTGATTGAAATATTCATCTTTATTACGTTATTTCGATGCGGCAGCCTCGCAGATTTCAGCCGGCGAGCGTTTCTTTCGATTCTACATCAGAAAACGTGAACTAATGCAAATTCACGTTTCGGCTTGAATCT
>NW_014558821.1:387-594 GCF_001313825.1 Dinoponera quadriceps
AACGTAAATGTCGAATGAATCTTGCGTTTCATACATTAAATCGTGAACGGATGCAAACTGGCGAGTGTGATTGAAATATTCAGCTTTAAAACGTTATTTACATGCGGCAGCCTCGCAGATTTCAGCCGGCGAGCGTTTCTTTCAATTATACATTAGAAAACGTGAAGTAATGCAAATTCACGTTTCGGCTTGAATCTGTTCGACTAA
>NW_014558821.1:855-1061 GCF_001313825.1 Dinoponera quadriceps
TTCGACCAAATACGATAGTTCCACGAGAAAAGTTAAAAGAAATCAATCCTCGGGCGAAATTTGCGAGTATGCGTGTAATAGGCGAAATAACGTGAATGTCGTGTGAATTTTGCCTTTCCCTTCGTTAAATCGTGAACGTGTGCAAACTGTCGTGTAAGATTGAAATATTCATCTTTATTACGTTATTTCCATGAGGCAGCCTCGAG
>NW_014558822.1:0-2388 GCF_001313825.1 Dinoponera quadriceps
TGCATTATTTCACGTTTTCTGATGTAGAATCGAAAGAAACGCTCGCCGCTTGAGATCCTCGAAGCTAACGCATGAAAATAACGTAATAAAGCTAAATATTTCAATCCCATTCTTCAGTTTGCATCCGTTCACGATTTAACTTAAGAAAACGCAAGATGCGCTTGACAATCACATTACTACGCCTATTACACGCAAACTCGCAAGTTTCGGCCGCAGATCGATTTATTTTACTTTTTTTCGTGAACTAGCGTATTTGGTCGAAAAGATTCAAGCCGAAACGTGAATTTGCATTTGTTCACGTTTTCTTATGTAGAATCGAGAGAAACGCTCGCCGCTTGAGATCCTCGTGGCTGCCGCATGGAATTAACGTAATAAAGCTGAATATTTCAATCCCACTTTTCAGTCTGCAGCTGTTCACGATTACCGTAAAGAAATGCAAGATTCACTTGACATTCACATTACTTCTCCTATTACATGCAAACTCGCAAGTTTCCTTTGAACAATGGTTTCTTTTACGTTTTCTCGTGGATCTAGCGTATTTGCTCGAAAAGATTCAAGCCGAAACGTGAATTTGCATTAGTTCACGTTTTCTGGTGTAGAATCAAGAGAAACGCTCGCCGCATGAGATCCTCGAGGCTGCCGCATGGAAATAACGTAATAAAGCTGAATATTTCAATCCCACTCTTCAGTTTGCATCCGTTCACGATTTAACTTAAGAAAACGCATGATCCGCTTGACAATCACATTACTACGCCTATTACACGCAAAATCGCAAGTTTCGGCCGCAGATCGATTTATTTTACGTTTTCTCGTGAACTAGCGTATTTGGTTGAAAAGATTCAAGCCGAAACGTGAATTTGCATTCGTTCACGTTTTCTGATGTAGAATCGAGAGAAACGCTCGCCGCTTGAGATCCTCGAGGCTGCCGCATGGAAATAACGTAATAAAGCTGAATATTTCAATCGCACTCTTCAGTCTGCAGCCGTTCACGATTTAACGTAAAGAAACGCAAGATTCACTTGACATTCACATTACTTCGCCTATTACATGCAAACACGCAAGTTTCCCTTGAACAATGGTTTCTTTTACGTTTTTCAGTGGGTCTAGCGTATTTGGTTGAAAAGATTCAAGCCGAAACGAGAATTTGCATTAGTTCACGTTTTCTAATGTAGAATCGGGAGAAACGCTCGCCGCATTAAATCCTGGAGGCTGCCGTATGGAAATAACGTAATAAAGCTGAATATTTAAATCCCACTCTTCAGTTTGCATCCATTCACGATTTAACTTAAGAAAACGCAAGATGCGCTTGACAATCACATTACTACGCCTATTACACGCAAAATCGCAAGTTTCGGCCGCAGATCGATTTATTTTACTTTGTCTCGTGAACTGGCGTATTTGGTCGATGAGATTCAAGCCGAAACGTGAATTTGCATTTGTTCACGTTTTCTGATGTAGAATCGGGAGAAACGCTCGCCGCTTGAGATCCTCGAGGCTGCCGCATGGAAATAACGTAATAAAGCTGAATATTTCAATCCCACTCTTCAGTTTGAATCCGTTCACGATTTAACTTAAGAAACCGCAAGATGCGCTTGACAATCACATTACTACGCCTATTACACGCAAAATCGCAAGTTTCGCCCGCAGATCGATTTATTTTACGTTTTCTCGTGAAGTAGCGTATTTGGTCGAAAAGATTCAAGCCAATACGTGAATTTGCATTTGTTCACGTTTTCTTATGTAGAATCGAGAGAAACGCTCGCCGCTTGAGGTCCTCGAGGCTGCCGCATGGAAAAAAGTAATAAAGCTGAATATTTCAATCCCACTCTTCAGTCTGCATCTGTTCACGATTTAACGTAAAGAAACGCAACATGTTATTTAACACTATCGCTGTGGACAAAAAAATCAAAGGCAATGCCATTTGCAGTACCTATGATTTGGCGAGAACCACAAAGTCATGACGATTGTTATTTTTGTCAAGTAAAAATTTTTGGTTTTAACTCTAGAAATAAAAATGCTATAAATTACCCTGATGTTAATTCCGTTACAAAGCTAATTCCACATGGGCCTGATTTCCCCATATCCGTACCACCTGAAAAAAGTAATGCCACAGAAACAAATAACATAGATGAAGAAGAAAAACAAGAAATTATACAGGTAAATAGTGATATACAGGCTCTTGAAAGAGAAGCTAATGAAAAACCAATATTCTTAACTCAATCAATGCTAAATGATTTTGTCCGAGATTTAGAATTGAGCAAAGACAAATCAGAACTTCTTGGATCTGGTTTGAAAGAATGCAATTTACTCGATTCTGAAACAATATTTTCATGGTACAGAAACCGACACAAAGAATTTATCGAGTTTTTCTCGAGGGAAGTGTCATTA
>NW_014558823.1:0-475 GCF_001313825.1 Dinoponera quadriceps
CGAATGCCGAAGGCGAATGCTTGTTGAAACCTCGCGTTCTTGCGGGGTCCCGAGTTAAGGGGTTTGAGTGAGAGAACTAGAAGCTAACTCGAGACACAAGCCGCTCGCTGTGCGCCTATGTATATATGTATGTATAAACCTTAGGGGCTGCTTTGAGTCGGTTCGACAACTATTAAGTTGCAGAAAACCTAAGGAAAAATACTTCATTCCCGCGAAATGTTAAATTTTTCAAAATGTCAAAACTTCACCAAGCTTCTTTGCAAGACACGCATACAGAAAGTAATTCGGTGTCCTGTAAATGAATTTCTATTTTCGGAAAAGACAAACGTTCGGTAGGAACAAAAAAATTCCTGTATGAGGTTCCTGTTCAGTCTTTTCTACTCAGATATCTCAATCGAGTTTTAACGTATTCGAATATTCAGGAGAATGTTTTCAGTCGCGTTAAAAATTCTGATCATCATTCCGTGGCATCGTA
>NW_014558824.1:0-428 GCF_001313825.1 Dinoponera quadriceps
TCATCATCCGAATAATCATTTTCCGACTCTCCAGAATCATCTGGATCGGGGATAATATAACATCACAGTGATTTACATTTTCTACAACTTCAAATGAAGGTCTCTTGGATCTTTTTCTACTGGAGGTCGATGATGAACATTCTTCAGGTGGATTTTCTTTTCTTTTTGGCATCGTCACTTTGGGATTCGAAATTTTTAAATAAAGAAAGAAACGATGTCACAATAATAGATTATTTCGAACAATAATTGATTATATCTAGATTTTCTATGTTGATGAAGGAGTCGAACGAATGAAATAATCAATTTTTTACGAATTTACTTCATTCGTGAAAAAATTGCAAAATGAGAAAATTGCAAAAATCTAAAATTATTTTATTGAAACTAGAACATTGAAACTACAAAACTTTGTTTGAAAATAAAATATATTG
>NW_014558825.1:0-2545 GCF_001313825.1 Dinoponera quadriceps
TGGTTTTTCGCGCTTTGACATATAATATTTTTGACTGAGACTGTGTTAGTCATGAGTTGTGAATATATCATAAATATTGTACTGATAGACGTATACAAATGTAAGCTACTAGGGAAATGATAGTGACGGAAATTTTTTTGTATTTTTCGCATGTTTACATACTGATTATAGATCTTTAACACTTTGCGGGCCGCTGTCACGCTGACGTGACTTTTGCTCGCCAATGGTTATCGGCCGCTGTCACGCTGGCGTGACTTTTGCTCGCCAACNTTGACGATCAGGAAACATTGTTTTCAACTGTTTTCCTCTCCCAATTCAACAGACTGTCTATTATTAAAATCTTTTTTCGCGGACGCTTGTTTTGTCAGTTTGAAATTGTCTTTCGCTACCTTCAGATATAGGAAACTTACGTTAGATATCCCTCAAAATGCCAATACCAATATAATTGGAATAAAAATAGTGTAACAGTTATTTTAGTGCCTTCTTTAATAATAATTATATACCAACTATTTATGTATCGAAAAATTGCGTAAATATCACCGTTGGCGAGCAGTAGAACCTGCGTGAATCTCGCCGGCGTCAGCGTAACGGCGCTTCGATAAATGCGCGGCCCGCAAAGTGTTAAGATTATTAAACTCATTTTATCTCAAAACAAATATCTAACCAAGAGGCACAAGAGGAAATATAGCGCGTACAATATTGTAAAATTTTCACAGGTTAGTTGTCACACACTTTAATCATTATCAAAAATTGTGTATATTATACATCAATTTCTAGAAAACAAGATGTTCAACGATTTTGTAATTTTTTAATAATATTTCTGCAGGTTTCTTTTATTTTCTATTCGTTTCTTATCAAAAATCGTAAGAGAAAGAAAGAGGATAGTTTCGTCATTATGTAACGATGCATCCCCCCAGCGACCACCGCGGCCGACCGAACATCCGTCGGCCGCAAAACAGCGCTCAGCGCCACATAAACAATTTCCACGCGCGGCGCACACGTCCGACACGTGTACACGTTAGCAACAACAGTTGTTGTTGCTAAACAATCACGTGTCGGAAAACCATGCCGGAGCCGTATAAAAGACCGCTTCGCCGTGGTAACGAGGCTGATTCCACCGGAGTCAACCGGATCGAAAGATCGTAGCTGCTCCGGATCCTGAGTCAAGAGATCGCGACGGTGTGTGCGCCGTCACAGTTGTGTGTTCGTAGCCGAACTCGATATCCTTCCGTCCGGCAAGCTCGAGGTAGTGAGTACACTGTCTCTCCCGTGGAAGTCACGGGCGCCGGGCTCCTAACTACCTTCTCGGGACGGTGTGTTCTCCGTCTCCACCGGGAATTCCCGGCTCTCTCGCTCGTGTCGGACCTGGGGATTGGGACGAGTAGGGGTATTGTGTTCGTCGTCTCTATCGAGTGTTCTCAAACTCCCCCCCTCCACTCCGGCCATCGGGCATCGCGCCTCCGGGGCAAGCGAACGCCCCGGAGATCCGTATCAAAATCCGCGTCGCGCAACGGGCAGACAACGCGTGTTTGTCCGCGTCTCCGCCGCACGTTACTGGAAGTATCACCGCTATCCGCCGACCGCCGTGAACTTCCGCCATATCGCCGCAAGCTGCACGTCGGCCAGGCCCGCCCGGCTAAATCCGCCGTTACCGTATCTAGACACGATACCGCGTGCCCTCCGCTCCGGGGCTCGACCGACGCGAGCACTCCGCGTGCAGCAACTACCGCGTACCGAAATACCGCGACCCGCGAATGCATCCCGTCGTATACATAGCGATCCGAAACATCCGAATTTTAAAGTCCCGAAGCGACAACGCGAGTTCATATTGATAAACACGCCGGAGTCGCAAGCATAATACCGCGCCCGCTCCCTGCTGTCACCGCGAGCGTCGCCAAACGTCTGCGACACTTACTTTCCACGAAACTTATTACGCCAAACGCCTACTAATATTGTCAGAATATACCACTGCGGCACAAACACGGGATTCCGTGTCTAAACCTGTCAACGATGTGTACAGCCTAAACGATAGGTTTAAAGGACGGCCCGCTAATATTCCACTGTACCGAGCAACGCGGAAAATAAGTTAATAAAACGGTGATTATTAAACCGCNACACCGCGCCCGCTCTCCGCTGTCACCGCGAGCGTCGCCAAACGTCTGCGACACTTACTTTCCGCGAAACTTATTACGCCAAACGCCTACTAATATTGTCAGAATATACCACTGCGGCACAAACACGGGATTCCGTGTCTAAACCTGTCAACGATGTGTACAGCCTAAACGATAGGTTTAAAGCACGGCCCGCTAATATTCCACTGTACCGAGCTACGTGGAAAATACGTTAATAAAACGGTGATTATTAAACCGCACGCCTCTACTCACTTACTCACTCATATACTCACACGCGCACAGAACAAAAGAACGCCTGGAAATCCGGCGAGCTACGCTGGGATCACCGAACGTTACCGAAAACGGTCAACCGAGTTACCGGACCACCACTCCACCGGCCGTGGTTGGGCAGAAGTCCACTGACCGGCGAGGCA